>NC_049240.1:0-290936 GCF_011100685.1 Canis lupus familiaris | reverse complement strand
CCAGCACCACAAGGTGTGCATGGTGGGTCCACCTGGTGAGGGTGGCCCAGGTGCATGAGCTGTAAGTGTGGGAACCAGGAAATTTAACAAAAATCCCTTACCCCTGGACAAACAGAGCAGGGCTCATTCCATTTTGTGCTACCCCCGCCACCTCCCCTATGACCCCCAAATGGCCTACTTATGGCTTAAGGCGCTGCCCCACCCTAGTCAGGCCTCTGGGCACACCCTAATTGGAAATCGGCTCATAACAATGTAACCCTGCCTTGTCCCCGACAAAATCATGCACCAATTCTGACCAAAGTAATAGACCAGCTCAAATGGATACTATAGGGTAAGATGTAATTCAGTCGGCCAACCACATGTGGACCGACATGACTGTGCAACTTTCTGCGTATCCCATGGTCCACTGGTCCACGAGCTGCCTCGCCTCTTAATCTCAGGGTCCAAGTCCCTGCTCCAATGATCTGGTGCACTTGGACCCAAGCTCCAGCTTGTAAAGAGACCCTCAACAGTTTCATCGGTGTCGGCTCCTTGGTGGTTTCTCGGATTCACAATCTTGGGCACAACACAAGGGCCTGCTGTCCTGATATCACTTCCACGGCCACGCTGACCACCCCGCAGGCCCTCTGTGCCCAAGGCACCCAGGCACGGAGATGCGGGGAGGGGAGGAAGTGCCCTGGAACCCGGCCAGGCCCGGCCCCCTGGACAGAGGGAGAAGTGACCTCTCAGGTCACTTTGCACAGACCCTGGTGACCTGAGGCTCCCTGGCTGTCACTCTGTCCCACCCATTCTGGTGCACAGGGCACAGGCTGAGTCCCAGTAAAGTCTGTGAGGCCTGACCCTGGCGTCCGGCCACCCCTGGATGGCACGTGGGACGTCAGCTGTGTGTGCCTAGCAGCGCCCCTGCATGGGGTGGTTGGGGCCTCGGTGGTGCCCCCTCCTCCTCTCTGGGTGTGTCTCCACTCCCTATACTCAGAGTTCTGGGAAACACAGAAACAGGCTGGCTGTGCATTTTCACACCACAACACTTTATTGACTTTCTACAGTAAACGGGCTCAGAGCCATGGGTGCGTGCCTTCACCTGGGGAAGGAGACCTTTTTGTCTTTAGGGGAGGGCAAGAATCACACGGGGTGGGGGGGTGAGTGCTGGAGTCCACCACCTGGAAGCATGTGTGGACTCTGGTTGGGGGCGTATGTCCTGAGGCTTCAGACTCAGTGACGGTTCTGAGGACAGCAGAGCTGACCTGGAACTGCAGCACATGGGCTCCTGTGCTGGGTCCCTGCAGGGCAGCTGGACCCCGGCCTTGGGACCCCTGGGGCCCCAACACCTGTAGCAGCCTGCCTCCTGGTGTGGGTATAGGTGGGGCCCACCGGCCTACCCCTGCTCTCCCTACCCTGGGGGGTACCAGGATCCCCTGGTCTGCCCTAGGTCAGCGACCTGGATCTGTGGGGCTCGCCCAGTGCCCAGGAGGCCACATTCAACTGTGAGAAGGCTCGCTCAGCCCGGGGCCAGAATCCAGGGCTGGCGACAGCCATGGGGGGGCTGGATCCCATTAATCTTTGTGTCGGGCCTCGTGGGTGCTCAAATCAACCCAGCTCCCCAGAGCCTGGTGCCCAGTCAGCCCAGGTCCCTCTAGGTTAGGGGCTGGTGTCCTGTGCAGGGTGTGCCACGCTCCAGAAGGGACAGTGGGTGAAGGCAGGGCACAGTGGGTCCTCTGCACCACTCACCAGCACACACCGTGTCGGGGGCTCCCTGTCTTCCCTCCACCCTGCAACCCCTGGGTACTTTATGGGACACCCAGGCTTCTGATGGGAGTAGGGTATCCAAAGAACCCCGGGGAGGCTGAGCATGTCCCACAGGGGGCAGCTGTACCGGGTCCTTGCTCAGGGCCATTGGTGTGGGGGTGGGTGGTGTGGGGGCATGCGTATGATGGTGGTGGAGTTGGGGACTGGTGTAGGGGGGATAGTGTTGAGGTATAGTGTGGGTGGGGATTGTGTGGGGCTTTGTGTGCGTGAGGGGGATGGTGTAGGGGCAAGGCCATGGGGGATGATGATGTAGGGGGATGATGTGTTTCTGGGAAATGGGGGGATGGGGTGAAAGGGCAAACCCTTTCTCTAAGATGCATGGGGAGACGTCTACAGATAAAGGCGACCCCAGTCTGGGGTTTTCTGTGACACCTGCTCCTGGGTCCCCGTGTGGTCAGTGCAGGGCCCTGGCTGGACTGGGGGCAATATCTTGGGTCATTATACTATGTATGTTTACAAATTGCAAATTGTCTCAAATTAAATGCATAGAATTTAGAAATATTTAAAGCACCGAGAGGGGGTATCACCCTGACCCATCCAACCCTCATCGGATCGATGTGTGTCCTCCTCCAGTCACAGCCATACACCCAGCCCCCAGGTCCCCTTACTGCCCTCCATGGCCCGCAACCCCGCCCCCTGCTTTTCAGAGGGCTGTCCCTCACATCTTTGGGGTTCAGCTCACATGGCAACCCCTGGAGGCCCCATCCTAGTGGCCTCCTCATCCCTGAGAACCCGGGGGAGGGGGCACGGGGTTCATCCCCAGCACCTTACCATGCAGCTGTGTGTTGCTGGTGCTGTTCTTCTCCCGGCCTCGGAAGCCCTGTGTTCCCGACCCAGAAGCCCCTGGTCCTCCCCCGGAGCCCGATCCTCCCTGGCCCCTCAGCCTCACCCTACCCTGTAGTAGTACCAAAACATTATGTGACTGCTGAATGTCCTGTTGACGTCCAGGTCTACCTGCGTGATGTCCTAGGAGGAGACCAGGGCCTCCTCCTTCATTTCCTGTGGGAAAACCGGGGAGGAGGAGCAGGCATCAGTGATACAGACCCTGACAAGTCACGAGCTGCTTTGGTGGTCAGGGAGCCCTGGGGCAACCATGGGAGTGTGTCCTGCAGAAACCTCCTTCCTTCCTCTGGGAGGCTGGGGATGGCGGGAGTGCCCACCATGCCCGTGGAACTGCGTGAGGGCCTGTGCCCAGCTGTAGTGGGCGGGGTGGTGACTGAGGGACAGCCTGGGTTGGAGGGCATAGGGGTTCAGCTCAGGTGGGAGGGGACATGGGATGTTGTGCCCAAGATTGCGAATCTGAGAAACCACTACAGAGTTGACACCAATGCAAACACATGAGGGTTGATTTCCAAACTCGAGCTTGTGTTCAAGTACACCCGAACCCAACACAGTGGAACAGGGACCTGGACCCCGAGTTGGGTTTTAGCTTTGTTTTAAGGGCTTGTCTCACGGACCTCCAGAAGGGCTGGAACAATTCCTCAAGTTCTGTTTACATTTTGATATGGGGCCTTCAAGGGCATTGACCTCTGTTCTCATTCTAATAGGCGCTTCCAGCCCTTGGCGTGGGCTCAGTTCTTATTCTATTGTGGGGCTTTCCAGGGCAATAAGCTGTAAACTTTTGTTTTTTTCCTGCAACTGAAGTAATGTAAATTTCAGCTCTTCTTCACAGGGTCCTGGGATGGCTTGATGTTTTCGAACGCTGAACTTAAAGTGGAAAGGCCTTCATTTTCTCGGCCTCCTTGCGTCCATTCCCATCCTAGCTAGCTCCTACCCCCTTCCCAGGAGCTCCTAAGAGAGCAATTGCAAATGACCTCAGCCTGGCAGCGTGTGTTGGGGGACAGGCCCTGGGATTTGGAATCAGGAAGACCTGGCTCCTGGGCGTCCCAGTTCTGCAGCAGGATTCGATGCTGCAGACTCTTACTCCCTGAGGCTATCTTAACTACTGACTTTGAACATAGAAAAGCTGTCCTTTGTCTTTATAAGATGAAGAGCGAGTCAAAGTGTTTTTTCTCTGCACTTCTGATTGCTCAGATTCCAATCTGAGACGTATTTCCTGTGAATAAGGATAATTTTTTTTTTTATTGGTGTTCAATTTACTAACATACAGAATAATACCCAGTGCCCGTCACCCATTCACTCCCACCCCCCGCCCTCCTCCCCTTCTACCACCCCTAGTTCGTTTCCCAGAGTTAGCAGTCTTTACGTTCTGTCTCCCTTTCTGATATTTCCCACACATTTCTTCCCCCTTCCCTTATTTTCCCTTTCACTATTATTTATATTCCCCAAATGAATGAGAACATATAATGTTTGTCCTTCTCCGACTGACTTACTTCACTCAGCATAATACCCTCCAGTTCCATCCACGTTGAAGCAAATGGTGGGTATTTGTCATTTCTAATAGCTGAGTAATATTCCATTGTATACATAAACCACATCTTCTTTATCCATTCATCTTTCGTTGGACACCGAGGCTCCTTCCACAGTTTGGCTATAGTGGCCATTGCTGCTAGAAACATCGGGGTGCAGGTGTCCCGGCGTTTCATTGCATTTGTATCTTTGGGGTAAATCCCCAACAGTGCAATTGCTGGGTCGTAGGGCAGGTATATTTTTAACTGTTTGAGGAACCTCCACACAGTTTTCCAGAGTGGCTGCACCAGTTCACATTCCCACCAACAGTGTAAGAGGGTTCCCTTTTCTCCGCATCCTCTCCAACATTTGTTGTTTCCTGCCTTGTTAATTTGCCCCATTCTCACTGGTGTGAGGTGGTATCTCATTGTAGTTTTGATTTGTATTTCCCTGATGGCAAGTGATGCAGAGCATTTTCTCATATGCATGTTGGCCATGTCTATGTCTTCCTCTGTGAGATTTCTGTTCATGTCTTTTGCCCATTTCATGATTGGATTGTTTCTTTCTTTGGTGTTGAGTTTAATAAGTTCTTTATAGATCTTGGAAACTAGCCCTTTATCTGATATGTCATTTGCAAATATCTTCTCCCATTCTGTAGGTTGTCTTTGAGTTTTGTTGACTGTATCCTTTGCTGTGCAAAAGCTTCTTATCTTGATGAAGTCCCAATAGTTCATTTTTGCTTTTGTTTCTTTTGCCTTCGTGGATGTATCTTGCAAGAAGTTACTATGGCCGAGTTCAAAAAGGGTGTTGCCTGTGTTCTTCTCTAGGATTTTGATGGAATCTTGTCTCACATTTAGATCTTTCATCCATTTTGAGTTTATCTTTGTGTATGGTGAAAGAGAGTGGTCTAGTTTCATTCTTCTGCATGTGGATGTCCAATTTTCCCAGCACCATTTATTGAAGAGACTGTCTTTCTTCCAATGGATAGTCTTTCCTCCTTTATCGAATATTAGTTGCCCATAAAGTTCAGGGTCCACTTCTGGATTCTCTATTCTGTTCCACTGATCTATGTGTCTGTTTTTGTGCCAGTACCACACTGTCTTGATGACCACAGCTTTGTAGTACAACCTGAAATCTGGCATTGTGATGCCCCCAGATATGGTTTTCTTTTTTAAAATTCCCCTGGCTATTCGGGGTCTTTTCTGATTCCACACAAATCTTAAAATAATTTGTTCTAACTCTCTGAAGAAAGTCCATGGTATTTTGATAGGGATTGCATTAAACGTGTATATTGCCCTGGGTAACATTGACATTTTCACAATATTAATTCTGCCAATCCATGAGCATGGAATATTTTTCCATCTCTTTGTGTCTTCCTCAATTTCTTTCAGAAGTGTTTTATAGTTTTGAGGGTATAGATCCTTTACATCTTTGGTGAGGTTTATTCCTAGGTATCTTATGCTTTTGGGTGCAATTGTAAATGGGATTGACTCCTTAATTTCTCTTTCTTCAGTCTCATTGTTAGTGTATAGAAATGCCACTGACTTCTGGGCATTGATTTTGTATCCTGCCACGCTACCGAATTGCTGTATGAGTTCTAGCAATCTTGGGGTGGAGACTTTTGGGTTTTCTATGTAGAGTATCATGTCATCGGCGAAGAGAGAGAGTTTGACTTCTTCTTTGCCAATTTGAATGCCTTTAATGTCTTTTTGTTGTCTGATTGCTGAGGCTAGGACTTCCAGTACTATGTTGAATAGCAGTGGTGAGAGTGGACATCCCTGTCTTGTTCCTGATCTTAGGGGAAAGGCTCCCAGTGCTTCCCCATTGAGAATGATATTTGCTGTGGGCTTTTCATAGATGGCTTTTAAGATGTCGAGGAATGTTCCCTCTATCCCTACACTCTGAAGAGTTTTAATCAGGAATGGATGCTGTATTTTGTCAAATGCTTTCTCTGCATCCAATGAGAGGATCATATGGTTCTTGGTTTTTCTCTTGCTGATATGATGAATCACATTGATTGTTTTACGGGTGTTGAACCAGCCTTGTGTCCCAGGGATAAATCCTACTTGGTCATGGTGAATAATTTTCTTAATGTACTGTTGGATCCTATTGGCCAGTATCTTGTTGAGAATTTTTGCATCCATGTTCATCAGGGATATTGGTCTGTAATTCTCCTTTTTGGCGGGGTCTTTGTCTGGCTTTGGAATTAAGGTGATGCTGGCCTCATAGAACGAATTTGGAAGTACTCCATCTCTTTCTATCTTTCCAAACAGCTTTAGGAGAATAGGTATGATTTCTTCTTTAAACGTTTGATAAAATTCTCCTGGGAAGCCATCTGGCCCTGGACTCTTGTGTCTTGGGAGGTTTTTGATGACTGCTTCAATTTCCTCCCTGGTTATTGGCCTGTTCAGGTTTTCTATTTCTTCCTGTTCCAGTTTTGGTAGTTTGTGGCTTTCCAGGAATGCGTCCATTTCTTCTAGATTGCCTAATTTATTGGCATATAGCTGTTCATAATATGTTTTTAAAATCGTTTGTATTTCCTTGGTGTTGGTAGTGATCTCTCCTTTCTCATTCATGATTTTATTAATTTGAGTCTTCTCTCTCTTCTTTTTAATAAGGCTGGCTAATGGTTTATCTATCTTATTAATTCTTTCAAAGAACCAACTCCTGGTTCTGTTGATCTGTTCCACAGTTCTTCTGGTCTCGATTTCATTGAGTTCTGCTCGAATCTTTATTAACTCCCTTCTTCTCTTGGGTGTAGGATCTATTTGCTGTTTTTTCTCTAGCTCCTTTATGTGTAAGGTTAGCTTTTGTATTTGAGTTCTTTCCAGTTTTTGAATGGATGCTTGTATTGCGATGTATTTCCCCCTTAGGACTGCTTTTGCTGCATCCCAAAGATTTTGAACGGTTGTATCTTCATTCTCATTAGTTTCCATGAATCTTTTTAATTCTTCCTTAATTTCCTGGTTGACCCTTTTATCTTTTAGCAGGATGGTCCTTAACCTCCACGTGTTTGAGGTCCTTCCAAACTTCTTGTTGTGATTTAGTTCTAATTTCAAGGCATTATGGTCCGAGAATATGCAGGGGACAATCCCAATCTTTTGGTATCGGTTCAGACCCGATTTGTGACCCAATATGTGGTCTATTCTGGAGAAAGTTCCATGTGCACTTGAGAAGAATGTGTATTCAGTTGAGTTTGGATGTAAAGTTCTGTAGATATCTGTGAAATCCATCTGGTCCAGTGTATCATTTAAAGCTCTCGTTTCTTTGGAGATGTTTTGCTTAGAAGACCTATCGAGTATAGAAAGAGCTAGATTGAAGTCACCAAGTATAAGTGTATTATTATCTAAGTATTTCTTCACTTTGGTTAATAATTGATTTATATATTTGGCAGCTCCCACATTCGGAGCATATATATTGAGGATTGTTAAGTCCTCTTGTTGAATAGATCCTTTAAGTATGATATAGTGTCCCTCTTCATCTCTCACTACAGTCTTTGGGGTAAATTTTAGTTTATCTGATATAAGGATGGCTACCCCTGCTTTCTTTTGAGGCCCATTCGAATGGTAAATGGTTCTCCAACCTTTTATTTTCAGGCTGTAGGTGTCCTTCTGTCTAAAATGAGTCTCTTGTAGACAGCAAATAGATGGGTCCTGCTTTTTTATCCAGTCTGAAACCCTGCGCCTTTTGATGGGGTCATTAAGCCCGTTCACATTCAGAGTTACTATTGAGAGATATGAGTTTAGTGTCATCATGATATCTATTCAGTCTTTGTTTTTGTGGACTGTTCCACTGAACTTCTTCTTAAAGGGGAATTTTAAGAGGCCCCCTTAAAATTTCTTGCAGAGCTGGTTTGGAGGTCACATATTCTTTTAGTTGCTGCCTGTCTTGGAAGCTCTTTATCTCTCCTTCCATTTTGAATGAGAGCCTTGCTGGATAAAGTATTCTTGGTTGCATGTTCTTCTCATTTAGGACCCTGAATATATCCTGCCAGCCCTTTCTGGCCTGCCAGGTCTCTGTGGAGAGGTCTGCTGTTACCCTAATACTCCTCCCCATAAAAGTCAGGGATTTCTTGTCTCTTGCTGCTTTAAGGATCTTCTCCTTATCTTTGGAATTTGCAAGCTTCACAATTAAATGTCGAGGTGTTGAACGGTTTTTATTGATTTTAGGGGGGGGATCTCTCTATTTCCTGGATCTGAATGCCTGTTTCCCTTCCCAGATTAGGAAAGTTTTCAGCTAGAATTTGTTCAAATACATATTCTGGCCCTCTGTCCCTTTCGGCGCCCTCGGGAACCCCAATTAAACGTAGGTTTTTCTTCCTCAGGCTGTCGTTTATTTCCCTTAATCTATCTTCATGGTCTTTTAATTGTTTGTCTCTTTTTTCCTCAGTTTCCCTCTTTGCTATCAACTTGTCTTCTAGGTCACTCACTCGTTCTTCCACCTCGTTAACCCTCGTCGTTAGGACTTCTAGTTTGGATTGCATCTCATTCAATTGATTTTTAATTTCTGCCTGATTAGCTCTAAATTCTGCAGTCATGAAGTCTCTTGAGTCCTTTATGCTTTTTTCTAGAGCCACCAGTAGCTGTATAATAGTGCTTCTGAATTGGCTTTCTGACATTGAATTGTAATCCAGATTTTGTAACTCTGTGGGAGAGAGGACTGTTTCTGATTCTTTCTTTTGAGGTGAGGTTTTCCTTCTAGTCATTTTGCTCAGTGCAGAGTGGCCAAAAGCAAGTTGTATTGGGAAAAAGAGAAAAAGAGAGGAGAGAAAGAAGGAAAGAAAAGAGAAAGAGAAAAAAAAAGGGAAGAAAAAGAAAAAAAAAAACGAAAAAAAAAAAAAGAAGAAAAAGAGAAAGAAAAAGAAAGGAGAAAAAAAAGGGGGTGGGGGAAGGAAACCAATCAAAAAGCAAAACAAAACAAAAACAAAAACAAAAACAAAAACAAACAAACAAAAAAAGAACCACCGGGGAGTATCTTCTGATTCTGTGTACTTTAAGTCCCTTGGCTTCTCCTGGAAGTTGTCCGTCTAGCTGGTGTTCTGGGGGAGGGGCCTGTTGTGCTGATTTTCAGGTGTTAGCAGTTGGGGGAGCTGCTGTGCCCCTGCCTGGTGCAGGGCTCAGTGGGGGTTGTTTACCCCGTGAGGCCGCAGGAGGAACAGCCCCAGTGGCGGGGCAGCTCTGGAAACCTGGATTCAGCCCCCGCAGGAACTCCGGAGCTCTCCGTCTGCAGGGCCTGGAGGCTCCGGGGCGGGGCCGCTGATCTGCTCAGCTGGGGCAGGAGCGTCCTCGCTGTCCTGGGCCCTCCCGGCCTCTGCCTGTCCCGGGGGAGGCGGGATCCTGGGCTGTGTCCCGGCGCCCTGTGCTCCGGAGCCTGCGCTGGTGGATTCGCGCTCCCGGGCCGCGCAGCCCCCTCCGCGGAGCCGCCGCCCGAGCCCCTCCGAGCTGCTCCTGGAACCGCGCAGCCCCCTCCGCACGGAGCCTCTTCCTCTGCCCGAGCCCCTCCGAGCTGCTCCCGGGGCCGCGCAGCCCCCTCCGCGGAGCCGCCCCCGAGCCCCCCCGAGCTGCTCCGGGTCCCGCCGGGTCCCGCCGTGCGCGCTGCAGCCCTTAGGGAGCTCGGCGCACTCTCCTGGGCGCGCAGTTGCTGTTACTGTCCCCGGGAGCCCGAGGGCATCCCCGCCCTCCTGGGTCCTGCTCCAACACCCCGCGAGCCCCTTTCCCCCGGGAAGGTCGGTGCAGCTCCTGCTCCTCCGGGACGGGGCTCTCCTGTCCTGGGGACACTCGCCCCGGCCTCAGCCCGGCTCCTCGCGGGGCCCCTCCCCCTCGGAGGCCTTTGTGTCTTTACTTCTTTTTCCCCGTCTTCCTACCTTGATAGATGCGCGAACTCTTCTCACTGTAGCATTCCAGCTGGTCTCTCTTTAAATCTCAGGCCGAATTCATAGATTTTCAGGATAATTTGAAGGTTTTCTAGGTAGTTTGGTGGAGACAGGTGATTTGGGGACCCTCCTCTTCCGCCATCCCACCTATTTGATTTTTGAATAAGGATAATTTACTATCCATAGTACTATGCTTAAAATATTCTGACACAAGTAAATCAGAGGGATGAGGGAATGTCTTCTCTTTCTTCACAGCTCAGTCACTCATCAGGAAATGCATCTTTATGGATTTGGAAAGAACTGAGAGACATTATTACCAATGGTCCTATTATTATCTGAAGGATTCTTCCCTGAGATTCTTCCCCTTTTTCAACTGACACTGAAACACTGTGAACTCTCTGGAAGACAAATGTCAGGGAAATAAATGTTATACATTGCTAATTTTAAACGCACTTGCAATATGGTGTCTATTATACTAGAATTATTTTTATCTGATTTTTGCTATTTATTATCCGTTCCTGCTTTTCAGGTTGAGGAGGCATTATACGTGTTCCTAAGTGTTTTTCTTTCCTTCTGATCTAAAATTCTTACTTTGTTCCCATGGACGGAACTGTTTAAGAATAAGGCAAAAGTAATTCAACGATTCTTAAAATGTCTTCACACTTGGAGCCTGATTCATTTTGGTCAATTTTCAAAATAAATCTTATTTATTAGGAAAAAAACAAAGATTTATAGGAAAATTGAGAAGATAGTACAGAGCATTTGCATGCACTTGCACTCAATTTCTCCAATTATTGATATCTTATATTAGTATGGTACAAATATTACCTAATGAATCAATATTAAAATATTTGCATTAACCAAAGATCATACTTTATTCAGATTTCCTTAGTTTTTGCTAAGTTACCACCCCTCATATGACATTCCATTTGTCCTCCTGTTTTCTTAGGCTCCTCTGGATTGTGACAGTCTTTCAGCCTTTCCTTGATTTGTTGAACTGGAACACTTTGAGAAGTAGATTATTTTGTAAAATTTCCCTCAGTTGGGACATGTCTGTTGTTTATATCATGATTTAAATATCTGTAGATTATATACAGAGATATACTGCCATTTTCATTATATCATACAAAAAATAGATACTATCTACATGATTTATCAGTCTTGGCCTCGTTCTGGTCATCTTGCTGAAGTAGGGTTTGTCAGCTTTCTCCGTAGTAAACTGATTATTTATTATTATTATTATTATCATTATTATATTATCATTATTATTTTAAGCTTTTCATAATATATTTTGTAGAAGGAAGTTACTATGTGTATTGCACACATAAGAGTGGGAAGCTATGCTCATGAACTTGATGGTGGAATGTCTGCACAAATTGTTTGAAATTCTTCTACATGGGAGATTTCTCTTCCCTCTAGGTTTGTTTGATTGTTTTTTTCAAAGATATTATTTATTTATTTGAGAGAGTGAGGAGAGAAAAAGCATGAGCGAGCGGGACAGAGGGAGAGAGAGAAGCAGGTTACCAGCTGAACAGGGAGCCTACCTTGGGACCTGGATCATGATCCAAGCCTAAGTCAGAAGCTTAACTGACTGAGCAACCCAGGTGCCACTCTTTGTTTCTTTCTTTTTTTAATAATAAATTGACTTTTTATTAGTGTTCTATTTGCCAGCATACAGAATAACACCCAGTTCTCATCCCGTCAAGTGTTCCCCTCAGTGTCCGTCACCCATTCACCCCCACCCACCGCCCAATTCCCCTTCAATCACCCCTAGCACTTTTCCCAGAGTTAGGAGTCTTTATGTTATGTCTCCCTTTCTGATATTTCCCACTCATTTCTTCTCCCTTCCCTTATATTCCCTTTCACTATTATCTATATTCCCCAAATGAATGAGAACATACAATGTTTGTCCTTCTCCGATTGACTTACGTCACTCAGTATAATACCTTCCAGTTCCATCCACGTTGAAGCAAATGGTGGGTATTTGTCGTTTCTAATGGCTGAGCAAGGCCCACCTTTTCTCTCTCTTCATCTTCTGAGTCTCCCATGATATGAATGTTATTGTTTTAATAAGTGGCTGAGTTCCCCAAATCTGCCTCTATGGTCCATAACGTTTCTTGTTTTTAAGGCTTCCACTTGGGACTGCATCTCAGTTATAGCATTTTTAATGTTGGCCTGACTAGATTTTAGTTCTTTTATTTCTACAGTAAGGGATTCTCTAGTTTTCTTCTGTGCTCTTTTTCCAGTCCAGCTGCTATCTTTATAATCATTGTTTTAAACTGTAGTTAGATATCATATATGTGTATTGATAAACTTCCTGCCTGTGAGTACTACCTCATGTTATTTTATGGAGGAGAATTTCTCCATCTCATTATTTATTCCAGAAAAGAAAGAAGGAAGAAAAAGAAAAACCAAGACAAACAATAACAACTGCCTTCCCCCCCAAAAAAAAACCCAGATTATTTTGGCCTGCTGATTAAAAGATTCTAAATCCCAAAATAAGAAACACAATTAAAGTACCATGAAAGTAAAAATAAGAAATATATAAGGTACATACATAAAAGTTAAAATAAGGCAATTAATAAAATAGAATCAAAGAAAATAAATGAAAAAAGAGCACAAACTACAATGGAATCTAGACTCTACTTTCGAGGCAGAGCTGAAGCTCTGCAGCCTCTCTGGTCTGACAAATTGGTAGCATCAAATGGTCTGTGTTGGGTCTGGGCATGGGCCTTGGCGCTGATTGTCAGGTGCACATCTGCCTGGGAGTTGCACCTGTGGGGGTCAGAGGCGGGGTGGGCGTCAGCGCCTCTGGGCTCCAGCAGGTGGCGCTGTGCTGCTCCCTGAGACCAGGCCCTGATGGGCGGGATGGGGGTGGGGTCTCTAGGTCCTCTGGCTCTGGGGCTGAGCATCCTGCCCCCCAGTCTCCTGGGGCCTCCACAGAAGAGCTCCCAAGCCCCCGGGTCTCCGCCGCTTCTCTCAGAACCCTACGTTCACTCTACCTGCGTCCGAGCTTCTTTTGGTTTTGTTTTTGCATCTCAGACTGTTGTGCCCAAGATTGCGAATCCGAGAAACCACTGAGAAGCTGACACTGATGCAAACACACGAGGGTTTATTTACAAGCTCGAGCTTGTGTCCATGTATACCCAACACAGTGGAGCAGGGACTTGGACCCCGAGGTGGGTTTTAGCTTCGTTTTAAGGGCTGGTCTCAGGGAACTCCCGAAGGGCTGGAGCAATTCCTCAAGTTCTGTTTACATTTTGATATGGGGCCTTCAAGGGCATTGAGATCGGTTCTAATAGGGGCTTCCTGCCCTTGGCCTGGGCTCAGTTTTTATTCTATTGTGGGGCTTTCTGTGTCCTGACAATGAGCACTCAGGAAGGAAATGACAGATGTGACTCCTTTCTCAGGAGTATCACAGAGAATAAATAATGAGACTGAACCAAAGGAGCAGAAGACTTGTGCACTGAGCCATACCAGGCTCTGGGAGGCCATCTTGGGCTCGTGGTTTGGGAGCCTCATCTTGTGAAAATGTCCGCAGTTCCTGAAGCCACCCTCTATTTCAATGTCATTCCTGTCAAATCATGGTGGCAGATCCTATAAATAGGAAAAAAAATACCCATAACATCCATCCGCCCCCACAAATGACCCCGGAGAGCAAATCAGTATTGGAGAAGCAGGACAGAGTGGGACGCAGCACTTTCCTATTTCAAACGATGTCACAGAGACACAGGATAAAGCAGTGTTGTCCTCGGGACCCCGCCTGGCTCCGTCTGTTAAGCATCCGACTCCTGACCTCACCTCTGGTCCTGATCTCGGGGTCGTTATTTCTAGCCCTGGGCTGGTCCATGGACGAGGCCTGATGCCTACTTAAACAAACCAGACCCATGAGGGTTGGTCCCAGCATAAGCTGAAGGAGCAGAACCGAGAGTCCAGAAGGAAACGTGCTCTGATACAACTGATTTTTTAACTTAATTTAATTTAAACCCAATTAATTAACATATAGTGTATTATACTTTCAGAGGAAGAATTCAGAGATTCACCAGTTGGAGAAAACCGCAGTGCTCGTGACACCACGTGCCCTCCTTCATGCCAGTCCCCTGTTATCCTCTCCCCTGTCCCCTCCCTTGCAGCAACACTCAGTTTGTTTCGTATAATTAAGAGTCTGTATTTCCTGCATCTGTTTTCATCTTATTTGTTTTTCCTTCCCTTCACAGATGTTCATCTGCTTTGCTTCTTTAATTCCACCTATGAATGACACCACACGGTCATTCTCTTTTCCGACAGACCTATTTCACTTAAGATGATCCCTCTACTTCTATCCACGTCATTGCAAATGGCAAGATTTCCTGCTCTTTGATAGGTGAGTACCATTCCGCTCTCTATGGCCATCATCTATCTCCCATCCTCTTTATCCATCATCTGCCAGAGGGCACCGAGGGTCCTCCCATATTGTGGCTACTGTGGACCTGGCTGCTGTGGACATTGTGGTGCAGTTGTCCCACGTCTCACTGCATCTGTATCTTCGGAGTGAGCTCCAGGCTTTACACATGTTGGTCGCAGGTCGGCTCTATTTGTAACTTCCGGAGGAGCCTCCACACTGTTTCCATGGTGTCTGCACCAGCCCGTGGTCCCGCCCATAGAGGAAGAGGGTTGAGTGAGTTTTACAGGACGTGGTAAAAGTCTGGTCCACATTTCATTTTGCGTCCTTTGGGCTCCAATTACTTCTCTTTAAGTATTTTTGGGGAAGCTGTGTGTTGGGCTCCTTTTCAGTCACACGTTTCCGAATCTAACAGGCCACAGATGGAGCCTGGAAGGAGGCAGAGGTGGGCCCCAGGATGGGCACGTGCCTCCTTCACAGCCTCCTAGAGCGCCTGAGGATCCCGCAGGGGGCGCCCAAGCCCAGGCACCGCCCAAGGGGCACGCATGTGCAGTAGGCCTCATCTGCATGCACTAACAGGAGCCAGCCTGTGCTGGGGAGGCCTGAGGAAGACGTGGGGACATGTCCATGCTGATGAGCCACAGCCTCCTCAGAATGTGCGGGGAGTCTTCAGGGGAATATTGCACAGCGTTCATGCTGACAGGAGCCCCGGTGTCCTCAGGACACACGGTGAGGCTTCAGGAAGATGTGGGCCCACATCCACCCTGACAGGAGCCCTTGGGCCGCTTCAGGACCTGCGGTGAGGCTTCAGGGAATTGTGGGCCCGCACCCACCCTGACAAGAGCCCCTGGGCTGCCTCAGGACCTGCGGGGAGGCTTCAGTAAGATGTGGGCCCCCATCCATGCTCACAGGAGCCCCTGGGCCGCCTCAGAACATGTGGGGAGGCTTCTGAAAGATGGTGTGCCGCGTCCCCTCTGGCAGGAGCTAACTGGCCCCTCAGGACATAAGTTGAGTCTTCTGGAAGCTGGGGGCCGCATCCACAGTGACAGGAGCCTCGGCCACCTCAGAACCTGCGGTGACGCTTCGGGAGGACGTGGGGCCATGTCCACACAACCAGACGCTGATGTCCTCAGGACCCCCGGTGTAGTCTTCGGGAAATATGGAGATGCGTCCATGCAGACAGAAGACCCCAGCCTTGTCAGAGACTGTGGTGAGGCCTAAGAAAAATGTGGATGCCGAATCCACACTGACAGAAGTCTCTGGCCTCCTCAGGACACGCTGTGAATGATTCGGATGATTTGGGGCCACGTCCATTCTGACAAGAGCCCCCAGCCTCCTCAGGTCTTATGGTGAGGCTGAGGAAATTGTGGGGCCGCGTCAAGACTGAGAAGACCGGCGTCCTCCTCAGGACCTGCACTTTGTCTTCGGGGCACATGAGACTGCGTCTAGGCTGACAGGAACCCACAGCCTCCTCAGGACCGCGGTGAGTTTTCAGGGGACATGGGGCCATGTCCAGGCTGACAGGAGCCCACGGCCTCCTGAGAACCTGCTGTGAGGCTTCCAGAGGATGTGAGGCATCTAGAAGGATGTTCCTCCTCCTTCCAGAGGAGGCATACTCCACGTTGAGAGGAGACCCGGAGTACTCAGGACCCACTGACTATGACTCTGGAACACGTGGGGCCACGTCCGCATTCACAGGAGCCCGGCTTCCTCAGGACCCCCTAGAGGACACTGGAGGCGCTGTTGGGGGCCATGTCCATGTCAGAAGGGACTCCTCAGAACCATAGGGTAAGTGAATGGGTAGAATGAATGGTAGGGTCAGGGGAGGGGAGGTGGTTGGTGGTTAGGCTTAGGTTAGATGTTAGGGGTTAGTGATTATGCTTATGGTTACAGATTAGAGGTTAGGGTGAGGGATAAGTGTAAGGGTCAGTGGTTAGGAGTTAGGATGGGGGTTTGGGTTAGGGACAGGAGTTAGAGTTAGGGTTAGGGTTTAGACTTTAGGATTTAGGGCAGGAGGTTAGGAGTTGGGGTTTGGGTTATGGTTAGATTTAGGGTTCGGCTAGGTTTGGAGTTAGGGTTAGGGGTTAGGGTATGATTTAGGGTTAGGGGTTAGTGTTAGGGGTTAGAGTTAAAGTTAGGGCTAGGTTCAGAGTTAGGGCGAGGGTTAGGTCATCTTCACCAGAGACGTTTGTCAGAAGCTTGTGAGATGCAAGTGGAATAATGCAGGCCTGGAAGGTGTCTCCAGGTGCAGTAGAGTGGTATTCTTCGAACCTCCTGAGTTAGAAAACTGCTATGGTCTCATTGCCATTAGAATGCAGTGAGTTGAAAGCTGACTTCTAGGCAAGCTCTCTTGTGAGAGGTGAGCTCAGGGCAGGACCCTCCCGCATCCTGCCTCCCCAGCCTCATAGTTGCTAACATCCTTAGGTGAAGTGCTGGAAGAGATTGGAGAAATGCGAGTGGAAGTGTCAGGACTGTAATCACGTGTATCTCAGTTCAATACAGCGATTGCCAACGTCCTTGTTCAATTAGAGTGCAGCTCGGGTATACCTCTCCTCGATAAGTGTCTAGCAGACATCAGCCTGCAAAGCATACACAATTCTTTTTTTTATTAAAAAATTTTTTTTAAATTTTTATTTATTTATGACAGTCACAGAGAGAGAGAGAGAGAGGCAGAGACACAGGCAGAGGGAGAAGCAGGCTCCATGCACCGGGAGCCCGACGGGGGATTCGATCCCGGGTCTCCAGGATCGCGCCCTGGGCCAAAGGCAGGCGCCAAACCGCTGCGCCACCCAGGGATCCCTAGCATACACAATTCTGCAAGTTGAGCTTATGGCCTGTACCTCCCCCATCCTGACTGCCTGTACGATCTGCTTCCACAGCATTTCGTTGTATGCGGGAGAGTAGCGGAGTGAGAACCAAGTGTCTGCCTTGTTAATTTCGCGCCTAGAGGACAGCTGCCCCAAGGCATGAACACTCCCATGGATTGAGCTTTGACTTGAACCTCCCACATGCTGACCGCCTGTATGCTTCACTTCCAAAGGATATCTTTTGATACGGGACGCAAGTTTTGAGAGAGGCAAATATGTCTTAGTTCAATCCAGCAACTTCTGAGGAATTTCTCCCTCAGATGGGAGCTACATACTAACTTCCAAACCTGAGTAGCTAGCTGAAAGCTCTCTCTCTGGGGAACTTCCCCCTCGGAGATGAGCTGAAACGTGGTCCTTCCCAGTTCCACACTGCCTGCAGATACAGTTATGAACATCCTCACTAGACATGTTTTTCAGAAGCTCATGAAATGCAAGGGGCAAACTGCAGGCTTCAAGGTTGTGTGTCCGGGTGCAGTAAAGCGGTATTCATGGAACATCCTGAATTACAATGCTGCCACGTTCTCATGGCCATCAGAACGCAGTTAGTAGAAACCTGGCTTCGAGGCATGCTTCCATTTGAAATCTGAGCTCAGGGCAGGATCCTCCCGCATCCTGCCTGCCCGTAGTCGTAGCTGCTAACATCCTTATGTTAGGTGCTGGGAGAGGTTGGAGAAATGCAAGTGGAAGTGTCAGGACTGCACTCACGTGTATCTGAGTTCAATACAGTGATTGCCAACGTCCTTGTTCAATTAGAGTGTAGCTCGGGTATACCTCGCCTCGCTAAGTGTCTAGCAGACATCGGCCTGCAAAGCATACACACTTCTGAGAGTTGAGCTTGTGGCCTGTACCTCCGCCATCCTGACTGCCTGTACGTTACTGTTCCACACCATTTCATTGTATGCGGGACAGTACCGGAGTGAAAACCAAGTGTCTGCCTTGTCAATTTCGCGCCTAGCAGACAGCTGCCTCCAAGGCATGCACACTCCTTTGGATTGAACTTATGTCTTGTACCTCCCACATGCTGACCGCCTGTACGTTTCACCTCCAAAGGATTTCGTTCGATACAGGACGCAAGTTTTGCAAGAGGCAAGTGTCTCTTAGTTCTATCCAGTGACTTCCTAGGAATTCCTCCCTCTGATGGGATCTACATACTAACTTGAAACCTGAGTACCTAGCTGAAGGCTCTCTCTCTGGGGAATTTCCTTCTGCGAGATGAGCTGACACGCGGTCCTTCCCAGTTCCATACTGCCTGCAGATGCAGTTACGAACATCCTCACTAGACATGTTTGTCAGAAGCTCATGGGACGCAAGGGCCAGCTGCAGGCTTCAATGGTTGTGTCTCCAGGTGCAGTAGAGCAGTATTCATGGAACGTCCTGCCTTACAATGCTGCTACGTTCTCACGGCCATCAGAAGGAGCTAGTAGAATGCTGGCTTCTAGGCCTGCTTCCTTGAGAGAGCTGAGCTCAGGGCAGGACCCTCCCGCATCCTGCCTGCCCGTAGACGTAACTGCTAATATCCTTATGTTAGGTGCTGGGAGAGGGCAGCAAAATACATGTGGAAGTGTCAGGCCTATACTCCCGCTTATGTGAGTTGAATACAGCGATTTCAAACGGCCTTCCTCAAAGATTGTAGCTAGTTTCTAATTCCAATGTACGAGTGGGTAGGAGACATCTGCCTCCCAGGCATACACACTTTTGAGAGTTGAGCTTATGGCCTGTACTTCCCACATCCTGCCTGCAGGTACACTTCGATGCTAACAGACGTAGGCTTGATGTATGACTGAAGTGTTGTGAGAGGTAAGTGGAAAGTCCCGGCACACAAGACTAGTGCCTCCAAGCTTAATCCAGCAATGTCCTAGTAATTCCTGTCTCAGACAGGTGCTACATACTAAGTTCCATACGTGAGAAGCTAGCTGAACCCCGAGTCCAAAAGCATCTCTCTTCCGAGAGTTGAGCTCACACCCAGTCCCTCACAGTTCCCACTGCCTGCAGAATGAGTTTTGAACGTCTTCACCAGAGCCGTTTGTCAGAAGCTTGTGAGATGCAAGTGGAATAATGCAGGCCTGGAAGGTGTCTGCAAGTGCAGTAGAGTGGTATTCTTCGAACCTCCTGAGTTAGAAGACTGCTATGGTCTCACGGCCATTAGAACGCAGCTAGTTGAAAGCTGGCTTCTAGGCATGCTCTCTTGTGAGAGGTGAGCTCAGGGCAGGACCCTCTCACATCCTGCTTGCTCATAGTCATAGCTGCTAACATCCTTACATGAGGTGCTGAGAGTGGTTGGAGAAATGCGAGTGGAAGTGTTAGGAGTGTACTCACCTGTATCTGAGTTCAAAAGAGCGATTGCCATCATCCTTGTTCAATTAGAGTTTAGCTCGGGTATACCTCGCCTCGATAAGTGTCTAGCAGACATCGGCCTGCAAAGCATACACATTTCTGAGAGTTGAGATTATGACCTGTACCTCCCACAAACTAACTGCCTGTATGTTCTGCTTCCATAGAATTTCGCTGTATGCGGGAGAGTAGCGGAGTGAGAACCATGTGTCTACCTTGTCAATTTCACGCCTAGCGGACAGCTGCCTCCAAGGCATGCACACTCCTTTGGATTGAGCTTAGGACTTGAACCTCCCACATGCTGACCGCCTGTACGCTTCACTTACAAAGGACTTCGTTCGATACGGGACGCAAGTTTTGCGAGAGGCATATGTGTCTTAGTTCAATCCAGCAACTTCTGAGGAATTCTTCCCTCAGATGGGAGCTATATACTAACTTCCAAACCTGAGTACCTAGCTGAAAGCTCTCTCTCTGGGGAACTTCCCTCTCGGAGATGAGCTGAAACGTGGTCCTTCCCAGTTCCACACTGCCTGCAGATACAGTTACAAACATCCTCACTAGACATGTTTGTCAGAAGCTCATGGGACGCAAAGGGCAAGCTGCAGGCTTCAAGGTTTTGTCTCCAGGTGCAGTAAAGCAGTATTCATGGAATATCCTGAATTACAATGCTGCCACGTTCTCATGGCCATCAGAACGCAGTTAAGAGAAAGCTGGCTTCGAGGCATGCTCCTTTTGAAAGCTGAGCTCAGGGCAGGACCCTCCCGCATCCTGCCTGCCCGTAGTCGTAGCTGCTAACATTCTTATTTTAGGTGTTGGGAGAGGTTGGAGAAATTCAAGTGAAAGTGTCAGGACAGTACTTATGTGAATCTGAGATCAGTACAGCGATTGCCAACGTCCTTGTTTAATTAAAGTGTAGCTCGGGTATACCTCCCCTCGATATCTAGCAGACATCGGCCTGCAAAGCATACACACTTCTGAGACTTGAATTTATGCCTTGTACCTCGCACATGCTGACTGCAGATACACTTGGCTCCTATCAGGCTTAGGCTCGATGTGTGACAGAAGTTTTATCAGAGGTTAGTGGAAGATGCCGGCCCACACGACTAGTGTCTCCATGCCCAATCCAGATATATGTGAGGAACTGCTCTCTTAGATTGGTGCTACATACTAAGTTCCATACATGAGAAGCTAGTTGAACACAGTGTCCAAAGGGTACTTGCCTCTGAGACTTGAGCTCACCTCCAGTCCCTCACAGTTCCACTCAGCCTTCAGATGGAATTTTGAACATCCTCACTAGACATGTTTGTCAGAAGCTCATAGGACACAAGGAGCTAGCTGCTGGCTTCAATGCTTGTCTCTCCAGGTGCAGTAGCGCGGTATACATGGAACGTCCTGACTTACAGTGGTGCTACGTTCTCAAGGCCATAACAACGCAGCTAGTAGAAAGCTGGCTTTGAGGCATGCTTCCTTTTGAGAGCTGTCTCAGGGCAGGACCCTCCCGCATCCTGCCTGACTGTAGACGTAGCTGCTAACATCCTTGTGTTAGGTGCTAGGAGAGGTTGTGAGAAAAGCATGTGGAAGCATCGGGCTTGAACTCACGTGTATCTGAGTTGAATACAGCGATATCCAACGGCCTTCTTCAATCAGAGTGTAGCTATGTTCTAACTCCCATGTACGAGCGGTTAGTAGAAATCTGCCTCCCAGGCATACACACTACTGAGAGTTGAGCTTATGATCTCTACCTCAACATCCTGCCTTCAGGTACACTTCGCTTCTAAAAGGCCTAGACTCGATGCGTGACGGAAGTGTGGTGAGAGATAAGTGGAATGTCCCGTCACACAAGACTAGTGCCACCAAGGTCAATCCAGCGATTTCCTAGTAATTCCTGTTTTAGACTGGTGCTACATACTAAGTTCCATAGGTGAGAAGCTAGCTGAACGCCTTTTCCAAAAGCAACTTAGTTTTGAGAGTTGAGCTCGCACTCAGTCCCTCACGGTCTGATACAGCCTGCAGAATGAGTATCAAACATCTTCACCATAGACTTTTTTCAGAAGGTTATGAGACGTAAGTGGAACAATGCAGACCTGGAAGGTATCTCCAGGTGCAGTAGAGTGGTAGTCTTGGAACCTCCTGAATTAGAATACTGCTACATTAAAAAAAAAAGAATACTGCTACATTCCCACTGCCATAAGAACGCAGCTAGTTGAAAGGTGACTTCTAGGCATGGTCTCTTGTAAGAGCTGAGGTCAGGGCAGGACCGTCCCGCATCCTGACTGCCTGTAGGCTTAGGTCCTAGCATCTTTATGTTAGGTGCTGGATGAGGTTGTGTGACAAGCATGTGGAAGTGACAGGCCTGTACTCGCGTGTATCTGAGTTCAATACAACGATTGCCAATGTCCTTGTTCAATTAGAGTATACCTCGGTTCTAGCTCCCATCAATAACTGTCTAGCAGACATCCACCCGTAAAGCATACACACTTCTGAGAGTTGAACTTATTCCCTGTACCTCCCACATGCTGACTGCAGGTATACTTCTCTCCTATCAGGCCTAGGCTTGAATCATGGCAGAAGGTTTGTGAGAGGTTAGTGGAAGGCGCCGGCCCACACGACTAGTGTCTACAAGCCCAATCCAGAGATATGTGAGGAACTGCTCTCTAGGATTGGTGCTACACACTAAGTTCCATACATGGGAAGCTAGTGGAACGCAGTGTCCAAAGGGTACTTTCTTCTGAGACTTGAGCTCACCCCCAGTCCCTCACAGTTCCTCATGTCCTTCAGATGAAATTTCGAACATCCTCACTAGACGTGTTGGTCAGAAGCTCATAGGACAAAAGGAGCTAGCTGCAGGCTTCAATACTCGTGTCTCTAGGTGCAGTAGAGTGGTATACATTGAACCTCCTGACTTAAAATGTAGCTACATTCTCATTGCCATAAGAACGCAGCTAGTGGAAAGGTGCATTTGAGGCATGCTGCTGAGGATCAGAGTCACCCGTTCCAATTGAGGCCCAGTGGGGAATAGAGGATCCATGTCCTGATGATGCCCAGGTAGGGACCAGAGTCACCAGGTCCAGATGAGGCCCAGGTGGGGCCATATTCACTAGGTCCAGGTGAGGCGCAGTTGAGGACCAGAGTCACCAGGTCTGGTTGAGTCCTAGAGGGGTACCAGAATCACCTGGTCCAGGTGACATCCAGATGGGGACGAGAGTCACCAGGTCAGTGTGAGGCCCAGAGGGATTCCAGAGACATCATGTCCAGGTGAGTCTCAGGTGTGGAACAGAGTAACCGGGTACCAATGATGCCGAGGTGAGGACCAGAGTCACCAGATCTGGGTGAGGCCCAGATAGGATCAGAGTCACCTGTTCCAGGTGAGGCCAAGAAGGAGGCCACAGAATCAGGTCCAGGTGGGGAACAAAGTCACCAGGACAGGTTGAGGTCCAGTTGGGGACCACATTCACCAGGTCCAGGTGAGGCCCAGGTGGTGACCAGAGTCACCAGGTCCGGGTGAGGACCAGGTAAGGACCAGATTCACCAGGTCCAAGAGGCCCACGTGGGGACCTGACCCACCAGGTATGGGTGAGGCCCAGGTGGCAACCCCACTCACCAGGTCCAGGTGAGGCCAACCTGCAGGCCATAGTCACCAGATCCATGTGAGGCTCTGGTGGGGACCGGAGTCACCAGGTAAATGTGAGGCTAGAAGGACACCACAGTCACCAGGTCCAGGTGTGGCTCATGTTGGAACGAGAGTACCAGGTCCAGGTGAGCCCCAGGTGGGGACCACAGTCACCAGGTCCAGATTGAGGACTAAGTGGGGGGCCCAGAGTCATCAGGGCTAGGTGAGGCCAAAGTGTGGAGCAAAGTTTTTGGGTCCAGGTGAATCCCTGGTGGGGAACAGAGTAACCATGTCCCATTGATGCCCAGGTGGGACCAGAGTCACAAGCTCCAGACGAGGCCTGAGTGAGGAGTAGATTCACCAGGTCCTGTTGAGGCCCAGTTGAGGATCAGAGTCCCCAGCTCCGGGTGGGGCCCAGAGGAGGACCAGAGTCACCCGGTCCAGGTGATATCAAGGTGGGGACCAGAGTACCATGTCAGGGTGAGGCCAAGAGGGGGACGAGAGTCCCTAGGTCCAGATGAGGACCCGATGTGGAACTGAGTAACCAGGTCCTATGATGCCCATGTGAGCAGCAGATTCACCAGGTCCAGGTGAGTTCCCTGTGGGAACCAGTCACCTCTTCCAGGTGAGGCCCAGGTCGGACCACAGTCACCAGGTCAGGGTGAGGTCCAGAGGGTGACCAGAGACACCAGGTCCGGGTGAGGCCCGGTATAGAAGAGAGTAACCAGGTCCCAATGATGCCCAGGTAAGGACCAGAGTCACCAGGTCCAAGTGAGGCCTAAATATGGATCAGGGTCGTGTTGTTCCAGGTGAGGCCAAAGGAGACCACAGGAACGAGGTCCAGGAGAGCCCCATATGTGAACCAGAACCACCAGATCTAGGTGAGATCCAGGTGGGGACAACAGTCACAAGGTCCAGGTGATGCCCAGGTGGCAATAAGACTCACCAAGTCCAGGTGAGACCCAGGTGGTGACCAGAGTCATCAGGTCCAGGTGAGGTCCAGGTAAGGACCAGATTCACCAGGTACAAGTGAAGCCCAGGTTGAGACCAGAGTCACCAAAAAAGGGTGAGGCCCAGAGGGGGAACCCGAGTAACCAGTTAAGTTTGAGGCCCAGAGTGGGACCAGAGGTCCCCGGTCAAAGTGAGGCCCAGGTGTGGAATAGAGTATCCAGGTCCCAATAATGCCTAGGTGAGGACCAGAGTCACTAGGCCCATGCAGGGCCCAGATGGAGATCAGAATCACCAGGTCCTGGTGAAGCATAGAAGAAGACCACAGTCACCAGTATCAGGTGGGCCCCATGTGGGAACCAGAGCCACTCTATCCAGCTGAGTCCCAGGTCCATGTGAGGCCCACGTGAGGACCAGATTCATCAGGTCGAATTGAGGCATAGCTGGGGACAAGGGTCACCAGGTCTGGGTGAGGCCTAGGTGGAGACAAGATTCACCAGGTCTGAGTTAGGTCACAATGGGGACAAGAGTCACCAGGTCCGAGTTAGGTCACAGTGGGGATGAGAGTCACCAGGTCCAGGTGAGGCCAAACTGAGGACCCGAGTCACCAGATCCAGGTGAGGTCCATGTTGGAAAGAGAGTCACCAGGTCCAGGAGAGGTCCAGGTGGGGACCAGAGTCACCAGATCCAGATGAGGCCCGGGTGAGTACCAGAGTTACCAGGTACACGTGAGGCCCAGGTTGGGATCAGAGGCAACAGGTCCATGTGAGACCGGCTGTGGAACATGGTCAACAGGTCTACGTGAGGCCCAGGTGTGGAACACAGTAACCAGGTCCAGGTGAGTCCCAGTTGGTGACAACAGTCACCACGTAGGTGAGGCCCAGGTGGGGACCAGGATCACCAGGTACAGGGGAGGCTCTTGAAAGAACCAGAGTCAACAGTTCAAGGTGAGGTGCAGGTGGCAACCAGAGTCAGCAGGTCCAAGTCAGGCCAAAGCGGAGTTCACAGTCACCAGGACAGGGTGAGACCCAGAGGGAGTCCAGAGTCACCTGGCCCAGGTGAGGTCCAGTTGTGGAACACAGTAACCGGGTCTCAATTATGCCCGGTTGAGAACCATGGTCAATAGGGCCAAGTGTGTCCCAGATGGGGATCAGAGTCACCAGGTTCAAGTGATGCCCAGGGGTGACCAGGATCACCAGGTACAGGGGGGGCACTTGAAAGAACTAGAGTCAACTGTTCAACGTGAGTCACAGGTGGCAACCAGAGTCAGCAGGTCCAAGTCAGGACAAAGTGGGGTTCACAGTCACCAGGTCAGGGTGAGACCCCCAAGGGGGACCAGAGTCACCTGGTCCAGGTGAGGTCCAGTTTTGGAACACAGTACCGGGTCCCAATTATGCCCAGTAGAGAACCATGGTCAACAGGGCCAGGTGAGGCCCAGATGGGGATCAGAGTCACCAGGTCCAAGTGAGGCCCAGGTGGGGACCACAGTCACCAGATCCAGGGGAGTCTCAGGTGCAGACCAGAATCACCAGGTCCAGGTGAGTTGCAGGTGGCAACCACACTCACCAGGTCCCGGTGAGGCCCTGGAGGAGACAAGAGTTACCAGGTACATGAAAAGCTAGAAACACTGCAGCCACCAGGTCCACATGAGGTCCATGTGGGAACGAGGGTCAGCAGTTACAGGTGAGGCTCAGGTGGGGATCAGTCTCACCAGGTACATGTGAGACCCAGGTGGGAACCAGTGTCACCATCCAGCTGTGGCCCAGGTGAAGACCAGAGGTAACAGGTCCAGGTGGGTCCCTGTTACGGAACAGTGTAACCCTGTCCTGATGCTACCCAGGTGGGTACCAGAGAAACCAGGTTCAGGTGAGGCCCAGGTGGGGACCAGAGACATGAGGTCCAGTTGAGGTCCCAGTGGGAACCACAGTCACCAGGTCAGGTGAGGCCATGCTGAGGATCAGAGTCACCAGTTCCAGGTGAGGCCCAAATGGGGCCAGAGTCACCTGGTACAGAAGAGGCCAAAGTGAGGACCAGAGTTACCGGTTCCAGGTGAGTCCCAGTGGGGAGTAGAGTAACCATGTTCTGATGATGCTCAGGTAGGGACCAGAGTCACCAGGTCCAAATGAGGCCCAGGTGGGGAGCAGATTCACTAAGTCCAGGTGAGGCGCAGTTGAGGACCAGAGTCACCAGGTCTGGTTGAGACCTAGAGGGGTACCAGAATCACCTGGTCCAGGTGACATCCAAATGGGGACCAGAGTCTCCAGGTCAGGGTGAGGCCCAGAGGGGTTCCAGAGTCATCATGTCCAGGTGAGGCTCAGGTGTGGAACAGAGTATCGAGGTCCCAATGATGCCCAGGTGAGGACCAGAGTCACCAGATCTGGGTGAGACGCAGATACGATCAGAATCACCTGTTCCAGGTGAGGCCAGGAAGGAGTCCGCAGCAATCAGGTCCAGGTGGGGAACAAAGTCACAGGACTGGGTGAGGCCAAGATGGGGACCAGATTCACCAGGTCCAGGTGAGGCCCAGGTGGTGACCAGAGTCACCAGGTCGGGTGAGGACCAGGTAAGGACCAGAATTACCAGGTCCAAGTGAGTCCCGTGTGGGGCCTGAGTCACCAGGTATGGGTGAGGCCCAGGTGGCAACCCCACTCACCAGGTCCAGGTGCGGCCAACATGCAGGCCATAGTCACCAGATCCAGGAGAGGCCCTGGTGGGGACCTGAGGAACCAGTTAAATGTGAGTCTAGAAGGACACCACAGTCACCAGGTCCAGGTGTGGTTCATGTGGGAACGAGAGTCACCAGGTCCAAGTGAGCCCCAGGTGGGGACCACAGTCACAAGGTCCAGATTGAGGCCTAGGTGGGTGGCCCAGAGTCATCAGGGCAAGGTGCGGCCAAAGTGTGGAGCTAAGTTATCAGGTCCAGGTGAGTCCCAGGTGGGGAACAGAGTAACCATATCCCATTGTTTCTGAGTTGGGACCAGAGTCACAAGGTCCAGATGAGGCCTAAGGGAGGAGTAGATTCACCAGATCCTGTTGAGGCCCAGTTGAGGACCAGAGTCCCCAGCTCCGGGTGAGGCCTAGAGGAGGACCAGAGTCACCCAGTCCAGGTGATATCCAGGTGGGGACCAGAGTCACCACATCAGGGTGAGGCCCAGAGGGGGACGAGAATCACTAGGTCCAGGTGAGGCCCCGATGTGGAACTGAGTAACCAGGTCCCATGATGCCCATGTGAGGACCAGATTCACCAGGTCCAGGTGAGGTTTCTGTGGGAACCAGTCACTTCATCCAGGTGACGCCCATGTGGGACCACAGTCACCAGGTCAGGGTGAGGTCCAGAGGGTGACCAGAATCACCAGGTCCAGGTGAGGCCCCGGTATAGAAGAGAGTAACCAGGTCCCAGTGATGCCCATGTAAGGACCAGAGTCACCAGGTAGAGGCGAGGCCCAAATATGGATCAGAGTCGTGTTCCAGGTGAGGCCCGAAGGAGACCACAGGAACCAGGTCCAGGAGAGCCCCATATGGGAACCAGAGCCACAAGATCCAGGTGAGGTCCAGGTGGGGACCACAGTCAAAAGGTCCAGGTGAGGCCCAGGTGGCAACAAGATTCACCAAGTCCAGGTGAGACCCAGATGGTGAGCAGAGTCACCAGGTACAGGTGAGGACCCGGTAATGACCAGATTCACCAGGTCCAAGTGAAGCCCAGGGGGGGACCAGAGTCACCAGGTAAGGGTGAGTCCTAGAAAGGGAACCAGAGTAACCAGTTAAGTTTGAGACCCAGAGTGGGACCAGAGGTCCCTGATCAAAGTGAGGCCCAGGTGTCAAATAGAGTATCCAGGTCCCAATGATGCCTAGGTGAGGACCAGAGTCACTAGGGCCATGCAATTCCCAGATGAGGATCAGAATCACCAGGTCCTGGTGAGGCATAGAAGGAGACCACAGTCACCAGTATCAGGTGAGCCCCATGTCGGAACCAGAGCCACTCTATCCAGCTGAGTCCCAGGTCCATGTGAGGCCCACGTGAGGACAAGATACATCAGGTCGAATTGAGGCACAACTGGGGATAAGAGTCACCAGGTCTGGGTGAGGCCTAGGTGGGGATAAGATTCACCAGGTCTGAGTTAGGTCAAAGTGGGGACGAGAGTCACCAGGTCCAGGTGAGGCCAAACTGAGGATCAGAGTCACCAGATCCAGGTGAGTTCCATGTTGTAAAGAGAGTCACCAGGTCCAGGAGAGGTCCAGGTGGGGACCAGAGTCACCAGATCCAGGTGAAGCCCAGGTGGGGACGAGAGTCACCAGGAACAGATGAGGCCCAAGTGAGTACCAGAGTTACCCAGTACACGTGAGGCCCAGGTGGGAACCAGAGGCAAAGGTCCATGTGAGGCCGGCTGGGGACCATAGACAACGGTCTACGTGAGGCCCAGGTGTGGAACACAGTATCCAGGTCCAGGTGAGTCCCAGGTTGGGACCAGGATCACCAGGTACAGGGGAGGCCCTTGAAAGAACCAGAGTCAACTGTTCAAGGTGAGGCGCAGGTGGCAACCAGAGTCAGCAGGTCCAAGTCAAGCCAAAGTGGAATTCACAGTCACCAGGTCAGAGTGAGACCCCAAGGGGGACCAGAGTCACCTGGTCCAGGTGAGGTCCAGTTGTGGAACACAGTAACTGGGTCCCAATTATGCCCAGTTGAGGATCATGGTCAACAGGGCCAGGTGAGGCCCAGATGGGGATCAGAGTCACCAGGTGCAAGTGAGGCCCATGTGGGAACCACAGTCACCATATCCAGACCAGACCAGATTCACCAGGTCCAGATGAGGTGCAGGTGGCAACCACACTCACCATGTCCCTGTGAGACCCTAGTGGGGACCAGAGTCACCAGGTACATTAGAAGCTAGAAACACTGTAGCCACCTGGTCCACATGAGGTCCATGTGGTAATGAGAGTCACCAGTTACAGGTGTGTTCGAGGTGGGGATCAGACTCACCCGGTCCAGTTGAGACCCAGGTGGGAACCATTGTCACCATCCAGGTGTGGCCCAGCTGAAGACCAGAGGTAACAGGTCCAGGTGGGTCCCTGTTAGGGAACAGTGTAACCATGTCCTGATGCTACCCAGGCGGGTACCAGAGACACCAGGTCCAGGTGAAGCCCAGGTGGGCACCAGAGACATGAGGTCCAGGTGAGGTGCCGGTGGGAACCACAGTCACCAGGTCAGGTGACGCCATGCTGAGGATCAGAGTCAACAGTTCCAGGTGAGGCCCAGGTGGGGCCAGAGTCACCTGGTACAGAAGAGGTCAGAGTGAGGACTGAGTTACCAGATCCAGGTGAGTCCCTGTGGGGAATATAGTAACCATGTCCCGATGATGCCCAGGTAGGGACCAGATTCACCAGGTCCAGATGAGGCCCACGTGGGGAGCATATTCACTAGGTCCAGGTGAGCCCCAGTTGAGGACCAGTCATCAGGTCTGGTTTAGGCCTAGAGGGGTACTGGAATCTCCTGGTCCAGGTGACATCCAGATGGGGACCAGAGTCACCAGGTCAGGGTGAGGCCCAGAGGGGTTGCAGAGTCATCATGTCCAGGTGAGGCACAGGTGTGGAACAGAGTAACCAGGTCCCAATCATGCCCAGGTGAGGACCAGAGTCACCAGATCTGGGTGTGGCCCAGATGCAATCAGAGTCACCTGTTCCAGGTGAGGCCAAGAAGGAGTCCACAGCAATCAGGTCCAGGTGGGGAACAAAGTCACCAGGACTGGGTGAGGCCGAGATGGGGACCAGATTCACCAGGTCCAGGTGAGGCCCAAGTGGTGACCTGAGTCACCAGGTGTGGGCGAGGACCAGGTAAGGACTAGATTCACCAGGTCCAAGTGAGGCCCACGTGAGGACCTGAGTCACCAGGTATGGGCGAGGCACAGTTGTCAACCCCACTCACTAGTTCCAGGTGAGGCCAACCTGCAGGCCAGAGTCACCAGATCCAGGTGAGGCTCTGGTGGGGACCGGAGTCACCAGGTAAATGTGAGGCTAGAAGGACATCACAGTCACCAGGTCCAGGTGTGGTTCATGTTGGAACGAGAGTCGCCAGGTCAAGGTGAGACCCAGGTGGGGACCACAGTCTCCAGGTCCAGATTGAGGCCTAGGTGGGGCCCAGAGTCATCAGGGCCAGGTGAGGCCAAAGTGTGGAGCAAAGTTATCAGGTCCAGGAGAGTCCCAGGTGGGAACCAGTCACCTCGTCCAGGTGAGGCTCACAAGAGTAGTGCCTCCAAGCTCAATCCCGCGATTTCCTAGTAATTCCTGTCTTAGACTGGTGCTACATACTAAGTTCCGTACTAGCTAATTGAACCCTGCATCCAACGGCAACTTACATCCGAGAGTTGGCCTCACACGCAGTCCCTCACAGTTCCACACTGCCTGCAGAATGTGTTTCCAATGTCTTCACCAGAGATGCTTGTCAGAAGCTTGTGAGACACAAGTGGAATAATGCAGGCCTGGAAGGTGTCTCCAGGTGGAGTAGAGTGGTATTCTTGGAACCTCCTGAGTTAGAATACTGCTGCGTTCTGAGGGCCAGAAGAATGCAGCTAGTTGAAAGCTGGCTTCTAGACATGCTTCCTTGTGAGAGTTGAGGTGAGGGCAGGACTCTCGCGCAACCTGACTGCCTGTAGACATAGGTCCTAACCATGTTAGGTGCTGGAAGAGGTTGTGAAAAGCATTTAGACGTTTCAGGCTTGTAAGTCACGTGTAACTGAATTCAATACAATGATTTCCAACAGCCTTGTTCAATTAAACTGTAGCTGGGTTCTAACTCCCATAAAAGAGTGGCTAGCAGACATCTGCCTGCAAAGCATACACGCTTCTCAGAGTTGACCTTATGGCCTGTACCTCCCACAATCTGACGGCCTGTGCGGATCGCTTCCACAGCATTCCGTTCTATGCGGGACAGTAGCGGAGTGAGAACCAAGTGTGCATTGTCAATTTCGCGACTACCGGACACCTGCTTCCAAGTGATGCACACTCCTTTGGATGAGCTTATGGCTTGTTCCTCCCACATGTTGACCGCCTGTACCTTTCACTTCGAAAGGACGTCGTTCGATATGGGACACAAGTTTTGTGAGAGGCAAGTGTCTCTTAGCCCAATCCAACGACTTCTGAGTAATTCCTCCCTCAGAAGGGAGCTACATACTAACTTCCAAACCTGAGTACCTAGTTGAAAGCTGTCTCTCTGGGGAACTTCCTTCTGCAAGATGAGCTGACACGCGGTCCTTCCCAGTTCCACACTGCCTGCAGATGGAGTTACGAACATCCTCACTAGACATGATTGTCAGAAGCTCATGGGACGCAAGGGGCAAGCTGCAGGCTTCAACGGTTGTGTCTCCAGGTGCAGTAGAGCTTTATTCATGGAACGACCTGACTTCCAATGCTGTAAAGTTTGGGTTAGGTTACGGGTTAGGGTTAGGGTTAGGGTTTTTTAGGGTTAGGGGTAGTTTCAGCGTTAGGGGTAGGCTAACGGTTTAGGGTTAGGGTTAGGTTACCGTTTAGGTTATGGGTTAGGGTACGGGTTAGGTTACACTTTAGGATACGGGTTAGTGTTAGGGTTAGGGTACAGGTTAGGGTTAAAGTTAGGGTTCTGTTTAGGGTTAGGGTTAGGTTACGGGTTAGGTTTAGGGATAGGGTAAGGGTTAAGGTTAGGATTAGGTTAGGGTTAGGCTTATGGTTAGGATTAGGGATTGGGTTTCGTTAGGTTTAGGGTTGGGGTAAGGTTAGGGTTAGGGTACGGGTTAGTGTTTGGGTTAGGGTACGGGTGAGGGTTATGGTAAGCGTTAGGGTACGGGTTAGGATTAGGGTATGGGTTAAGGTTAGGTTTAGAGTTAGGTTTAGGGTTAGTTTTAGGGTTAGGGTACGGGATAGGTTTAGGTTTAGGGTACTGTTTAGCCTTAGGGTTAGGGTTAGGGTTAGGTTACAGGTTAGCGTTACGGTTAGGGTTAGAGTTCGGGTTATGTTTAGGGTTCGGGTTAGGGTTAGGCTACGGGTTAGGGTTAGTGTTAGGGTTATGATTAGGGTTTGGTTTAGGCTTAGGTTTAGGGTACAGATTAGGGTTAGGGTACGGGTTAGGGTTAGGGTATGGTTTAGAGATATGGTATGGATTACAGTACGGGTTAAGGTATGTGTTAGGGTACTGGTAACGGTTAGGGTTTGGGTTAGGTTTAGGGTACGGGTTTGGGTTAGGTTTAGGGTTTGGGTTAGGGTACAGGATAGGGTTAGGTTTAGGGTTAGTGTTAGGGTTCGGGTTAGGGAACGGGATAGGATTAGGGTTTGGGTACGGGTTAGGGTACAGGTTAGGTTACGGTTTAGGGTTAGGGTATGGGTTAGAGTTAGGGTTCAGGTTAGGGTTGGGGTTAGGGTTAGGTTTAGGGTACGGGTTAGGTTTAGGGTTACAGTATGGCTTAGGGTACGGATTAGGGTTAAGGTTAGGGTATGGGTTAGGGTTAGGGTACAGGAGAGTTAGAGTTAGGGTATGGGTTTGGGTTAGGGTTAGGGTATGGCTTAGGGTTAGGTTTAGGGTTAGTGTTAGGGTTAAGGTACTCGTTAGGGTTAGGGTTAGGGTTAGGGTACTATTTAGGGATAGGGTTAGGGTTAGGTTTAGTTTACGGGTTAGGGTTAGGGTTAGAGTTAGTTTACGTGTTAGGGATAGGGTTAGGGTGAGGTTTAGGGTTAGGTTAGGGTTAGGGTTAGGTTTAGAGATAGGGTTAGGGTTGTGATTAGTGTTAAGGTTAGGTTAGGGGTAGTTTTAGTGTGAGGGTACTGGTTATGGTTAGGGTTAGGGTAGGGTACGGTTTTGGGTTAGGGTACGGGTTAGGGGTAGTGTTAGGGTTAGGAGTTAGGGTTAGGGTTTGGGTTAGGGTTAGGGTTTGGGTTAGGGTTAGGTTTAGGGTTAGGTTTAAGGGTTAGGGTTAAGGATTAATGTTAGGGTTAGGGGTTAGGGGTTCGCGTTCAGGTTAGGGTTAGGGGTTAGCGTTAGGGTTAGGGGTTAGGGTTAGGTTTAGTGTTACGGTTAGGGTTAGGATTTAGGTTTAGGGTTTGGGTTAGGGTTAGGGTTATGTTACGCCTTAGGGTTAGGTTTAGGGTTAGGGTTAGGGTTAAGGTACACGTTAGTGTTAGGGTTATGATTAGAGTTAGGGTTAGGTTTAGGGGTAGTTTTAGTGTTAGGGTACGTGCTATGGTTAGGGTTAGTGTAGGGTACGGTATAGGGTTAGGGTACGGGTTCGGGTTAGTTTTAGGGTTAGGATTAGGGTACGGGTTAGGGTTAGTGTTAGTGTACCATTTAGGGTTAGTGTATGGGTTAGCGTTAGGGTTGGGGTTAGCGTAAGTTTTAGGGCACGGGTTAGGATTAGCATTACGGTATTTTTTGGGTTGGAGTCAGGGTTAGATTTAGGTTATGTGTTAGGGTTCGGGTAAGGTTTAGGGTTAGGGTATGGTTTAGGGTTAGGGTACGGGTTAGGGTTATGGTACAGGTTAGTGTACGGGTTAGGGTTAGGGTATGGGTTAGGTTTAGGGTACAGGATAGGTTTAGGGTTAGGTTTAGGGTATGGGTTATGGTTAGTGTACGGGTTAGGGTACGGTTTAGGGTTAGGTTTTGGTTTAGGGTACTGGTTAGAGTTAGGGTACATGTTAGGGTTAGGTTTAGGTTACGGGTGAGCGTTAGGGTTAGGGTATGTGTTAGTGTATGGGTTAGGTTTCAGGTTAGGTTTAGGTTTAGGTTTAGAGTTAGTGGTTAGGGTTAGTGTTAGGGTGAGGGGTTAGGGTTAGGGGTTAGGGTTAGGTTTAGGTTTAGGGTTAGGATTAGGGTTAAGTGTTAGGTTTAAAGTTAGGGGTTAGGGGTAGGGTTAGGGTTAAGGGTTGGTTTTAAGGGTTAGGGTTAGGGGTTAGGGGTAAGGGCTCGGGTTAGGGGTTAGGTGTTAGGGTTAAGGTTAGGGGTTAAGTTTAGGGTTAAGGGTTAGGGTTAGGGTTTGGGTTAGTGTTAGGATTAGGGTTAGGGTTAAGGGTTAGGTTTAGGGTTAGTGGTTAGGGGTTCATGTTAGGGTTAGGGGTAGGGGTTAAGGTTAGGGTTAGGGGTTAGGGTTAGGTTTTGGTTAGGGTTAGGGGTTAGGGTTTAGGGTTAGGGTTAGGGATTAGGGTTAGGGTTGTGGTTAGGTACGTGTTAGGGTTAGGTTTAGGATACGGGTTAGGGTACAGGTTAGTGTTAGAGTACTGGTTAGTGTTAGGGTTAGGGGACATGTTAGTGTACGGGTTAGGGTACGGGCTTAGGGTTATGGTACGGGTTAGGGTACGAGTTAGGGTTGGGTTACAGGTTAGTGTTAGGGTACCTGTTAGGGTTAGGGTATGGGTTATGTTTAGGCTTAGTGTTCGGGTTAGGGTTAGGGTTTCGGTTAGGGTTAAGGGTTAGGGTTAGGATAGGTTTAGTGTTAGGGTTTAGGGGTTAGGGGTTAGGGTTAGGGATTTGATTCGATTCAATTCTTTTCGATTCGATTCGATTCATTTCTTTTCGATTCAAATCGATTCGATTCAATTCTTTCAATTCGTTTCTTATTGATTCGATTCTTTTCAATTCGATAGAATCTTTTCTATTCGATTAAATTTGATTCGATTCGATTCTTTTCGATTCGATTTGATTCGAGTCTTTTTGATTCGATTCGTTTCGATTCGATTCTTTTCAGTTCGATTCAATTCAAATCTTTTCGATGCGATTCAATTTGATTCTTTTTTGTTTTTTTTAGATTTATTTATTTATTCATGATAGACATAGAGAGAGAGAAAGAGGCAGAGACACAGGAGGAGGGAGAAGCAGGCTCCATGCACCAGGAGCCTGACTTGGGATTCAATCCCGGGTCTCCAGGATCGCGCCCTGGGCCAAAGGCAGGCGCCAAACCGCTGCGCCACCCAGGGATCCCTCAATTTGATTCTTTACAATTCGATTCGATTCTTTTCAATTTGACTCCATTTTTTTCGATTCGATTCGATTCTTTTCGATTCGATTTGATTCGATTCTTTTCGATATGATTCGATTCTATTCTCTTCGATTCCCTTTTATTCGATTCGATTCTATTCTTTTCGATTCGATTTTTTCGATTCGATTCGATTCCTTTCGATTCGATTCAATTCGATTCAAATCTTTCGTTTCGATTCGATTCTTTTCAATTCGATTCGATTTTTTTTCAATTAGATTCGATTCTTTTTGATTTGATTCAATTCGATTCGAATCTTTTCAAATCAATTCTATTCTTTTCGATTCGATTCGATTCTTTTCAATTCTATTTGATTCTTTTCAATTCGATTCGATTCAATTCTGTTGGATTCGATTTGATTCAATTCAATTTGATACTTTTCGATTCGATTCTTATTGATTCGATTCAATTCTTTTCGATTTGATCGATTCTTTTCAATTCGATTCGATTCGATTCTATTTGATTCTTTTCAATTCGATTCAATTTTTTTGATTCGACTGAATTCGATGGTTTGATTCGATTATTTTCGTTTCGATTTGATTCGATTCTTTTCGATTCGATTTGATTCGATTATTTTCGATTTAATTCGATTCTATTCGAATATTTTCTATTCAATTCGATTGCATTAGATTCGATTATTTTTGATTCAATTCGATTCGATTATTTTTGATTTGATTTGCTTCATTTATGTTCGATTCTTTTCAATTCAAATCAATTCGATTCTTTCCGATTCGATTGTTTTTGATTCGATTCGATTATTTTCGATTCGATTTGATTGTTTTCGATTCATTTTGATTCGATTATTTTCGATTCGATTCGATTTGATGCGAATTGATTATTTTCGATTTGATTCGATTATTTTCGATTCAGTTCGATTCAATTATTTTCGATTCGATTCGATTATTTTCGATTCAGTTCGATTCAATTATTTTCGATTCGATTCGATTAGATGTGAATCGATTATTTTCGATTCGATTCGATTCGATTTGATTATTTTCGATTCGAATCGATTTGATTCTTTTCAATTGGATTATTTTCGATTCGATTCGATTGGATTATTTTCGATTCGATTCAATGCGAATCGATTTCGATTCAATTCTATTCGATGCGATTATTTTCGATTCGATTTATTTTCAATTCGATTCGATTGGATTCGATTCGATTAATTTCGATTCGATGAGATTATTTTCGATTCAATTCAATTTGATTATTTTCGATTCGATTTGATTGGATTCAATTCGATTATTTTTGATTCGATCCGATTATTTTTGATTTGATCGATTCTTTTCGATTCGATTCAATTATTTTCAAATTGATTCGATTCGATTATTTTTGATTCAATTCGATTCAATTCGATTCGATTATTTTCAATTCAATTCGATCGATTCAGTTCAATTATTTTTGATTTGATTCGATTTGATTCGATTATTTTGGATTCGATAAGATCACTTTCAATTCGATTATTTTCGATTCAATTTCATTATTTTCAATTCAATTCAGTTCGATTATTTTCGATTCGATTCAATGCGAATCGATTATTTTCGATTAGATTCGATTCAATTATTTTCGATTTGATTTGATTCGATTATTTTCAATTCAATTCAATTTGATTATTTTCATTTTGATTCGGTTCTATTCGATTCTATTATTTTCGATTCGATTCATTTCGTATCGATTTGAATCGTTTTGATTCAATTCGATTATTTTCGATTTGAATCAATTCTTTTCGATTCGATTCTTTTCGATTCGGTTTGATATTTTCTATTCGAATCGACTCGATTCTTTTTGATTCGAGTATATAAGATTCAATTCGATTCTTTTCGATTCAATTCAATTCGATTCGATACGATTGTTTTCGATTGTATTCGAATCGATTCTTTTCGGTTCTATATGATTTAATTCTTTTCGATTCCATTTGATATGATTTGATTCTTTTCGATTCCATTCGATACGATTCGATTCTTTTCGATTCGATTCGATTCGATTCTTTTCATTTTGATTCGATTCGTTTCGATGCTATTCAATTCGATTCTTTTCGATTCGATTCGATTCTTTTCGATTCGATTTGATTCGATACTTTTCTATTCGATTCGATTCTTTTCGATTCGTTTCGATTCTTTTCAATGTATTCGATTCGATTCTTTTCGATTTGATTCGATACGATTCAATTTGATTCTTTTCGGTTCTATTAGATTTGATTCTTTTCAATTCAATTTGATATGATTCGATTCTTTTCGATTCAATGATACCATTCAATTCTTTTCGATTCGATTCGATTCCTTTTCGTTTCGATTTGATTCTTTTCGATTCGATTCTTTTCAATTCAATTGGATTATGTTCGATTGGATTCTTTTCGATTCAATTCGATTCGATTCTTTTCGATTCCATTCAATTAGTTTTGATTTGATTCGATTCTTTTCGATTCAATTAGATTCCATTCTTTTCGATTCAATTAAATACAATCCTATTCTTTTCAATTCGATTCGATTTGATTCTTTTTCTTCGATACGATTTGATTCGATTCTTTTCTATTTGATTCGATTCAATTCGATTCTTTTCAATCGATTCAATTTCTTGTTTCGATTCGATTCTTTTTGGTTTGATTCGATTCTACTCGATTCATTTCGAATCGATTTGATTCTTTTTGATTCGATCTATTCGATTCTTTTCGATTCAGTTCGATTTGATTCAATTCTTTTTGATTTGATTCACTTCTTTTCCACTTGATCTGATTCGATTCGTTTTGATTTTTTTCGATTCATTTCAATTCGAATCTATTCGATTCTTTTCGATTCAATTCGATTCGATTTGATTCTTTTTGATTCAATTCGATTAAATTCCATTCGATTCGATTCTTTTCGATTCGATATGATTCGATTCGATTCTTTTAGATTTGATTCGATGCAATTCTTTTCAATTCGATTCGATTCGTTTTGATTCATTTCGATTCTCTTTGATTTTTTTGATTCGATCTTTTCAATCGATTTGATTCGATTCGATTCTTTTCGATTCAATTCTTTTCGATTCAATTTGATTCTTTTCTATTCGATTTGATTCTTTTCGATTCGATTCGATTCTTTTCGTTTAGATTCGATTCTTTTCGATTCGATTCAATTCGAATCTTTTCGTTTCGATTATATTCTCTACAATTCAATTCTTTGGATTTGACTCTTTTTGATTAGATTCCATTTGAGGGATCCCTGGGTGGCGCAGCGGTTTGGCGCTTGCCTTTGGCCCGGGGCACGATCCTGGAGACCCGGGATCGAATCCCACGTCGGGCTCCCGGTGCATGGAGCCTGCTTCTCCCTCTGCCTGTGTCTCTGCCTCTCTCTCTCTCTCTGATGACTATCATAAATAAATAAAAAAAAATTAAAAAAAAGATTCCATTTGATTCTTTTCTATTCAATTCGATTCTTTTCAATTCAAATCGATTCAATACGATTCGATTACTTTTGGTTCGATGCAATTTGATTAGATTTTTTTCGAATTGATTTGATTCGATTCGATTATTTTCGATTCGACTCAATTTGATTCGATTTGATTATCGATTCCATTCAATTCCAATTATTCTTGATTCGATTCGATTCGATTATTTTTTATTCAATTCGATTCAATTATTTTCGATTCGATGTGATTTGATTCGATTCTTTTCGATTCAATCAATTCGATTTGATTCTTTTCAAATCAATTCAATTAGATTCTTTTCGATATGATTGCATTCTATTCTTTTTTATTCTTTTCATTTCGATTTGATTCTTTTCAATACAATTCTATTCTTTTCGATTCTATTCGATTTGATTCCTTTCAATTCGATACGATTCGATTCTTTTTGATTCGATTTGATTCAATTCGATTCTTTTCAATTCGATCTTTTCGATTCGATTCGATTCTTTTCAATTCAATTCGATTCGATTCGTTTAGTTTCGATTTGATTCTTTTCTATTTTATTTGATTCGATTCATTTCAATTAGATTCGATACTGTTTGATTCGATTCTTTTCGATTCAATTCAATTGGAATCGATTCGATTCTTTTTGATTCAATTCCATTCGATTCAATACGATTCTTTTCGATTCGATTCTTTTCGGTTCTGTTCGATTCGATTCTTTTCGATTCAGTTCGATTCAATTCTTTTTGATTCGATTCGATTCTTTTCGATTCAATATGATTCGATTCGTTTTGATTTTTTTCGATTCGTTTCTATTTGAATCTATTAGATTCTTTTCGATTCAATTTGATTCCATTGATTCTTTTCTATTCAATTCAATTCGATTCTTTTCGATTCGATTCTTTTCGATTTATATGATTCGATTCGATTATTTTCGATTCGACTTGATTTGATTTGATTCCATTTGATTATCGATTCAATTCCAATTATTTTCGATTCGATTCAATTATTTTTTATTCAATTCGATTCAGTTATTTTCGATTCGATGCAATTCGATTCGATTCTTCTTGTTTCAATTCAATTCGATTCTTTTGAATTCGATTCGATTTGATTCTTTTCGTTTCGAATCGATTCTTTTCGATTTGATTCAATTCTTTTCAATTCGATTTGATAATGTTCGATTCAATTCTTTTCAATTCAATTCGATTCGATTCTTTTCGATTCAATTCGATTCCATTCGATTCGATTCTTTTTGATTCGATTCGATTCCTTTCGATTCAATACGATTCGATCGATTCTTTTGATGTGAATCAATTCAATTCCATTCTTTTTTATTCGATTCGATTCAATTCTTTTAGATTTGATTTGATACGATTCTTTTCCATTAGATTAGATTTGATTCGTTTCGATTTGTTTTGATTCTCTTTGATGTTTTTTGATTCGATCTTTTCAATCGATTTGAATCGATTCATTTCGATTCGATTCGATTCAAATTTTTCAATTTGAAAATCGATTAGATTCGATTCGATTCGTTTCAATTTGTTTCGATTCTCTTTGATGTTTTTTGATTCGATCTTTTCAATCGATTTGAATCGATTCTTTTCGATTCGATTTGATTCTTTTCGTTTCGATTAGATTCTCTTCGATTCGATTCTTTTCGATTCAATTCTTTTTGATTCGATTCGATTTGATTCTTCTCCATTCGATTCGATTCACTTCGAATCGATTCGATAAGATTCTTTTCGTTCGATTCAATTCTGTTCGATTCTATTCTATTCGATTCTTTTCAATTCGATTCTATTCGATTCTTTCGTTTTGATTTGATTCTTTTCGATTTGATTCGATTCGATCATTTGGATTTGATTTGTTACATTTCGATTCGATTCTTTTTGATTCTGTTCGATTCGATTCTTTTTGATTCAGTTCAATTCGATTCTTTTCGATTTGATTCGATTCTTTTCCATTCGATATGATTCGATTCGTTTCGATTTTTTTCGATTCGTTTCAATTCGAATCTATTCGATTCAGTTTGATTCAATTGATTCTTTTTGATTCAATTCGATTCGATTCCATTCGATTCGATTCTTTTCGATTCAATTTGATTTTTTTCGATTCGATACGATTCGATTCGATTCTTTTCTATTCGATTCAACTCAACTCGATTCTTTTCGATTTGATTTTTCGATTCGATTCTTTTCAATTCAACTCAATTCCTTTCGATTTGATTCTTTTCGTTTCAATTTGATTCGATTCTTTTCGATTCGATTCGATTCGATTCTTTTCATTTCAATTAGATTCTTTTCAATTTTATTTGATTAGATTCTTTTCAATTCGATTCGGTACTGTTCGATTCGATTCTTTTTGATTCAATTCGATTGGAATCGAGTCTTTTTGATTCAATTCTACTCGATTCGATACAATTCTTTTATATTGTATTCGATTCGATTCTTTTCGGTTCTATTCGATTTGATTCTTTTCGATTCAACTCGATATGATTCGATTCTTTTCTATTCCATTTGATACGATTTGATTCTTTTCGATTCGATTCGATTCTTTTCATTTTGATTCGATTCGTTTCGATGCTATTCAATTTGATTCTTTTCGATTCGATTCGATTTTTTTGATTCGATTCGATTCTTTTCGATTCGTTTTGATTCTTTTCGATGTATTCGATTCGATTCTTTTCGATTCGATTTGATACAATTCGATTCTTTTCGGTTTGATTTGATTCGATTCTTTTCGGTTCTATTCAATTTGATTCTTTTCAGTTCAGTTCGATATGATTTGATTCTTTTCGATTCAATGATACCATTCGATTCTTATTTCGATTCCTTTTCGTTTCGATTTGATTCTTTTCAATTCGATTCTTTCCAATTCAATTCGATTATGTTCGATTGGATTCTTTTCGATTCAATTCGATTCTTTTCGATTCAAGTCTCTACGATTCGAGTTTCTTTTCGATTGGAATCGAGTCTTTTTGATTCAATTCTACTCGATTCGATACAATTCTTTTCTATTGTATTCGATTCGATTCTTTTCGGTTCTATTCGATTTGATTCTTTTCGATTCAACTCGATATGATTCGATTCTTTTCTATTCCATTTGATTCGATTTGATTCGTTTTGATTCGATTCGATTCTTTTCGATTCGATTCGATTCGATTCTTTTCGATTCAAGTCTCTACGATTCGAGTTTCTTTTCTAATCGATTTGATTCCATTCTTTTTGATTTGATTTGATTCGATTTGATTCGATTCTTTTCAATTCCATTCGATTTGATTCTTTTCGTTTTGATTAGATTCTCTTCGATTCTTTTCGATTCGATTCGATTTGATTCTTTTCGATTTGATTCGATTTCTTTTTGATTCGAGTCTCTTCGATTCGAATTTCTTTCTTTTTGAATCGATTTGATTCGATTCTTTTCGATTTGATTCGATTCGATTTGATTCTTTTTGAGTCAATTCGATTCTTTTTTAGTCGATTCGATTCGAATCAATTCGGTTTTTTTCAAATCGATTCGATTCTTTTCGATTCTTCTCGTCGATTCGATTCTTTTCAATTCGATTCAATTCTTTTCGATTCGATCCTTTTCAATTCGATTCGATTCTATTCGATTCAATTCGACTTAATTCTTTTCGATTCGATTTGATTCTTTTCGTTTCAATTCGATTCGATTCTTTTCTATTCTTTTCAATTCGATTCGATTATTTTCGATTCGATTCGATTCAATTCGATTCGATTTTTTCGATTCGATTCTATTCTTTTCAATTTGATTCTTTTCGATTCGATTCGATTCGACTCTTGTCTTTTCGATTCTTTTTGATTTGATTCGATTAGATTCTTTTTGTTTCGATTAGATTCTCTTCGATTCGATTCTTTTCGATTCGATTCTATTCGATTCGAGTCTTTATGATTTGACTCGATTCGATTCTTTTGGATTCGATTCGATAATGTTCCATTCGATTCTTTTCTATTCATTTCGATTCGATCCAATTCTTTTGGATTCAGTTGGATTATTTCTGATAATTTTTATTCGATTCGATTCCTGTCGAGTCGATTCGATTCGATTCTTTTCAATTCGATTCGATTCGATTCAATTCGATCTTTTTGATTCAATTCGATTCTTTTCGCTTCGATTCGATTCGATGCTTTTTGATTCGATTCAATTTGATTCTTTTCAATTCAATTCGATTCGTTTCTTTTCGTTTTGATTCTTTTCAATCCGATTCGATTTGTTTCTTTTCGTTTCGATTAGATTCTATTCGATTCAATTCTTTTTGATTCGATTCGATTTGATTCTTTTCGATTCGATTTGATTCTTTTCTACTCGATTCGATAAGATTCTTTTCTTTTGATTCTTTTCTGTTCGATTCTATTCTATTCGATTCGACTCGATTGTTTTCAATTCGATTCTATTCGATTCTTTTCGTTTCGATTCGATTCTTTTCGATTCGATTCTTTTCGATTTGATTCGATTCGATCATTTGGATTCGATTTGTTACATTTCAATTCGATTCTTTTTGATTCAATTCGATTAAATTCTTTTGGATTCTATTGGATTCGTTTAGATAATTTTTGATTCGATTCGATTCTTTTCAGCTAGCTTCGATTTGATTCTACTCAATTCGATTCATTTCGATTCTTTTTGATTTGATTCTATTCGATTCTTTTTGATGCGGTTCGATTCTTTTCAATCGATTATTTTCGATTCGATTCGATATGATTTGATTCGATTATTTTTAATTCGATTCGATTTGATTCGATTGTTTTTGAATCTATTTGATTTGATTCGATTATTTTCGATTCGACTCGACTTGATTTGATTTGATTCGATTATCGATTCGATTCAATTCCAATGATTTTCGATTCGATTCGATTCGATTATTTTTATTCAATTCGATTCAATTATTTTCGATTCGATGCAATTCGATTCAATTCTTTACGTTTCAATTCAATTCGATTTGATTCTTTTCAATTCAAATCGATTCAACTCTTTTCGATTCGATTTCATTCTATTCGATTCTTTTTGAATCAATTCGTTTCGATTCTTTTCGATTCGATTCGATTCTTTTTGATTCAATTCAAAAGGATTCGGTTCTTTTCAATTAGATTCTATACAATTCTATTCTATTCAATTCGATTCGATTATTTTCGATTCGATTTGATTAGATTAGATTCTTTTCGATTCGATTCTTTTTGATTCGATTCGATTCGATCCTTCCGATTCGATTTGATTCTTTTCGCTTCGATTCTATACTTTTCGATTCGATTCGATTCTTTCCAATTCGATTCGATTGGATTCTTTTTGTTTCGATACTTTTCGATATTATTTGATTCGATTCATTTCAATTAGATTCGATAATGTTCGATTCAATTCTTTTCGATTCAATTCAATTCAATATGATTCTTTTCGATTTAGTTCGATTCGATTCTTTTCAGTTCGATTTGATTTTTTCCATTCGATATGATTCGATTCGTTTCAATTTTTTCGATTCGTTTCGATTCGAATCTATTCGATTCTTTTCGATTCAATTGGATTCAATTGATTCTTTTTGATTCAATTCGATTTGATTCGATTCCATTCGATTCGATTCTTTTCGATTCGATTCGATTCTTTTCGATTCTATATGATTCGATTCGATTCTTTTTGATTCGATTCAATTCAATTCGATTATTTTCGATTCTATTTTTTCTATTCGATTCTTTTCAATTCGATTAGATTCTTTTCAATTTGATTCCCTTCAATTCGATTCGATTCGAATCTTGTTTCGATTCGATTCTTTTTGATTCGATTCGATTCGATTCTTTTCGTTTCAATTAGATTCTCTTCGATTCGATTCTTTTCGATTCGATTCTTTTCGATTCGATTTGATAAGATTCTTTTCATTGGATTCGATTCTTTTTGATTTGATGCTATTCGATTCAAGTCTTTATGATTTGACTCGATTCCATTCTTTTGGATTCGATTCGATAATGTACCATTCGATTCTTTTCGAATCAATACGATTAGATTTAATTCTTTTGGATTCAATTGGATTCTTTTCGATAATTTTTTATTCGATTCGATTCCTTTCGAGTCGATTCAATTTGACTCTTTTCGATTCGATTCGATTCAATTCGATTCTTTTTTATTCGATTCAATTCGATCTTTTCGATTCAATTCGATTCTTTTCATTTCTATTCGATTCTTTTCGATTCGATTCTTTTCAATTTTATTCGATTCTTTTCTTTTTTTTTATTCGATTCTTTTCACTTCAATTCGATTCGATTCGATTCTTTTCAATTCGAATCGATTCAATACGATTCTATTCGATTATTTTTGATTCGATATAATTTGATTCGATTTTTTCGAATCGATTTGATTCGATTCGATTATTTTCTATTCGACTTGATTTGATTCGATTCGATTATCGATTCAATTCAATTCCAACTATTTTTGATTCGATTCAATTCGATTATTTTTATTCAATTCGATTCAAATATTTTCGATTCGATGCGATTCGATTCGATTCTTTTCGATTCAATAAATTCGATTTGATTCTTTTCATTTGATTCAATTCTTTTTGATTTGATTGCATTCGATTCAATTCGATTCTTTTCGATTTGATTCGATTCTTTTCAATACAATTCTATTCTTTTCTTTTTTCTTTTTTAAAATTTTTATTTATTTATGATAGTCACAGAAAGAGAGAGAGAGAGACATAGGCAGAGGGAGAAGCAGGCTCCATGCACCGGGAGCCCTACGTGGGATTCGATCCTGGGTCTCCAGGATCGCACCCTGGGCCAAAGGCAGGTGCCAAACCGCTGCGCCACCCAGGGATCCCAATTCTATTCTTTTCGATTCGATTTGATTCTTTTCGATTCGATATGATTCGAGTCGATTGTTTTCGATTCGATTCGATTCGATTCAGTTCGATTCTTTTCAATTCGATCTTTTTGATTCGATTCGATTCTTTTCTATTCGATTGGATTTGATTCTTTTCGTTTCGATTAGATTCTCTTTGATTCGATTCTTTTCGATTCGATTCGATAAGATTCTTTTCGTTCGAATCATTTCTGTTCGATTCTATTCTATTCGATTCGATTCTATTCAATTCTTTTCAATTCGATTCGGTTCGATTCTTTTGGATTCAATTGGATTCTTTTAGATAATTTTTGATTCGATTCGATTCTTTTCGCCTACCTTCAATTCGATTCTACTCGATTTGATTCTTTTTGATTCTTTTTGATTCGATTCTATTTGATTCTTTTCGATTCGGTTCGATTCTTTTCGTTTCAATTCAATTCGATTTGAATCTTTTCAATTCGAATCGATTCAATTCTTTTCGATTCAATTTCATTCAATTCGATTCTTTTCGAATCGATTCATTTCGATTCTTTTTGATTCGATTCGATTCGATTCTTTTTTATTCGATTCAATTCTTTTCGATTCGATTTGATTCGATTCCTTTCGTTTCGATGCAATTCTTTTCAATTCCATTCTTTAGGATTTGATTCGTTTCGATTCTTTTCGTTTCAATTCCATTCAATTTTTTGATTCAATTTGATTCGATTCTTTTTGATTCAATTCAATAGGATTCGGTTCTTTTCAATTAGATTCTATACTATTCTATTCTTTTCAATTCGATTCGATTCTTTTTGATTCGATTTGATTAGATTCGATTCTTTTCGATTCGATTCAATTCTTTTTTATTCGATTCGATTCAATCTTTCCGATTTGATTTGATTCTTTTTTTTATTGGTGTTCAATTTACTAACATACAGAATAACACCCAGTGACCGTCACCCATTCACTCCCACTCCCCGCCCTCCTCCCCTTCTACCACCCCTAGTTCGTTTCCCAGAGTTAGCAGTCTTTACGTTCTGTCTCCCTTTCTGATATTTCCCACACATTTCTTCTCCCTTCCCTTATTTTCCCTTTCACTATTATTTATATTCCCCAAATGAATGAGAACATATAATGTTTGTCCTTCTCCGACTGACTTACTTCACTCAGCATAATACCCTCCAGTTCCATCCACGTTGAAGCAAATGGTGGGTATTTGTCATTTCTAATAGCTGAGTAATATTCCATTGTACACATAAACCACATCTTCTTTATCCATTCATCTTTCGTTGGACACCGAGGCTCCTTCCACAGTTTGGCTATCGTGGCCATTGCTGCTAGAAACATCGGGGTGCAGGTGTCCCGGCTTTTCATTGCATTTGTATCTTTGGGGTAAATCCCCAACAGTGCAATTGCTGGGTCGTAGGGCAGGTCTATTTTTAACTCTTTGAGGAACCTCCACACAGTTTTCCAGAGTGGCTGCACTAGTTCACATTCCCACCAACAGTGTAAGAGGGTTCCCTTTTCTCCGCATCCTCTCCAACATTTGTTGTTTCCTGCCTTGTTAATTTTCCCCATTCTCACTGGTGTGAGGTGGTATCTCATTGTAGTTTTGATTTGTATTTCCCTGATGGCAAGTGATGCAGAGCATTTTCTCATATGCATGTTGGCCATGTCTATGTCTTCCTCTGTGAGATTTCTGTTCATGTCTTTTGCCCATTTCATGATTGGATTGTTTGTTTCTTTGGTGTTGAGTTTAATAAGTTCTTTATAGATCTTGGAAACTAGCCCTTTATCTGATATGTCATTTGCAAATATATTCTCCCATTCTGTAGGTTGTCTTTGAGTTTTGTTGACTGTATCCTTTGCTGTGCAAAAGCTTCTTATCTTGATGAAGTCCCAATAGTTCATTTTTGCTTTTGTTTCTTTTGCCTTCGTGGATGTATCTTGCAAGAAGTTACTATGGCCGAGTTCAAAAAGGGTGTTGCCTGTGTTCTTCTCTAGGATTTTGATGGAATCTTGTCTCACATTTAGATCTTTCATCCATTTTGAGTTTATCTTTGTGTATGGTGAAAGAGAGTGGTCTAGTTTCATTCTTCTGCATGTGGATGTCCAATTTTCCCAGCACCATTTATTGAAGAGACTGTCTTTCTTCCAATGGATAGTCTTTCCTCCTTTATCGAATATTAGTTGCCCATAAAGTTCAGGGTCCACTTCTGGATTCTCTATTCTGTTCCACTGATCTATGTGTCTGTTTTTGTGCCAGTACCACACTGTCTTGATGACCACAGCTTTGTAGTACAACCTGAAATCTGGCATTGTGATGCCCCCAGATATGGTTTTCTTTTTTAAAATTCCCCTGGCTATTCGGGGTCTTTTCTGATTCCACACAAATCTTAAAATAATTTGTTCTAACTCTCTGAAGAAAGTCCATGGTATTTTGATAGGGATTGCATTAAACGTGTATATTGCCCTGGGTACCATTGACATTTTCACAATATTAATTCTGCCAATCCATGAGCATGGAATATTTTTCCATCTCTTTGTGTCTTCCTCAATTTCTTTCAGAAGTGTTCTATAGTTTTGAGGATATAGATCCTTTACATCTTTGGTTAGGTTTATTCCTAGGTATCTTATGCTTTTGGGTGAAATTGTAAATGGGATTGACTCCTTAATTTCTCTTTCTTCAGTCTCATTGTTAGTGTATAGAAATGCCACTGACTTCTGGGCATTGATTTTGTATCCTGCCACGCTACAGAATTGCTGTATGAGTTCTAGCAATCTTGGGGTGGAGACTTTTGGGTTTTCTATGTAGAGTATCATGTCATCGGCGAAGAGGGAGAGTTTGACTTCTTCTTTGCCAATTTGAATGCCTTTAATGTCTTTTTGTTGTCTGATTGCTGAGGCTAGGACTTCCAGTACTATGTTGAACAGCAGTGGTGAGAGTGGACATCCCTGTCTTGTTCCTGATCTTAGGGGAAAGGCTCCTAGTGCTTCCCCATTGAGAATGATACTTGCTGTGAGCTTTTCATAGATGGCTTTTAAGATGTCGAGGAATGTTCCCTCTATCCCTACACTCTGAAGAGTTTTGATCAGGAATGGATGCTGTATTTTGTCAAATGCTTTCTCTGCATCCAATGAGAGGATCATATGGTTCTTGGTTTTTCTCTTGCTGATATGATGAATCACATTGATTGTTTTACGGGTGTTGAACCAGCCTTGTGTCCCAGGGATAAATCCTACTTGGTCATGGTGAATAATTTTCTTAATGTATTGTTGGATCCTATTGGCCAGTATCTTGTTGAGAATTTTTGCATCCATGTTCATCAGGGATATTGGTCTGTAATTCTCCTTTTTGGCGGGGTCTTTGTCTGGCTTTGGAATTAAGGTGATGCTGGCTTCATAGAACGAATTTGGAAGTACTCCATCTCTTTCTATCTTTCCAAACAGCTTTAGGAGAATAGGTATGGTTTCTTCTTTAAACGTTTGATAAAATTCTCCTGGGAAGCCATCTGGCCCTGGACTCTTGTGTCTTGGGAGGTTTTTGATGACTGCTTCAATTTCCTCCCTGGTTATTGGTCTGTTCAGGTTTTCTATTTCTTCCTGTTCCAGTTTTGGTAGTTTGTGGCTTTCCAGGAATGCGTCCATTTCTTCTAGATTGCCTAATTTATTGGCGTATAGCTGTTCATAATATGTTTTTAAAATCGTTTGTATTTCCTTGGTGTTGGTAGTGATCTCTCCTTTCTCATTCATGATTTTATTAATTTGAGTCTTCTCTCTCTTCTTTTTAATAAGGCTGGCTAATGGTTTATCTATCTTGTTAATTCTTTCAAAGAACCAACTCCTAGTTTTGTTGATCTGTTCCACAGTTCTTCTGGTCTCGATTTCGTTGAGTTCTGCTCGAATCTTTATTAACTCCCTTCTTCTCTTGGGTGTAGGATCTATTTGCTGTTTTTTCTCTAGCTCCTTTATGTGTAAGGTGAGCTTTTGTATTTGAGTTCTTTCCTGTTTTTGAATGGATGCTTGTATTGCGATGTATTTCCCCCTTAGGACTGCTTTTGCTGCATCCCAAAGATTTTGAACGGTTGTATCTTCATTCTCATTAGTTTCCATGAATCTTTTTAATTCTTCCTTAATTTCCTGGTTGACCTTTTTATCTTTTAGCAGGATGGTCCTTAACCTCCACGTGTTTGAGGTCCTTCCAAACTTCTTGTTGTGATTTAGTTCTAATTTCAAGGCATTATGGTCTGAGAATATGCAGGGGACAATCCCAGTCGTTTGGTATCGGTTCAGACCCGATTTGTGACCCAATATGTGGTCTATTCTGGAGAAAGTTCCATGTGCGATTGAGAAGAATGTGTATTCAGTTGAGTTTGGATGTAAAGTTCTGTAGATATCTGTGAAATCCATCTGGTCCAGTGTATCATTTAAAGCTCTCGTTTCTTTGGAGATGTTTTGCTTAGAAGACCTATCGAGTATAGAAAGAGCTAGATTGAAGTCACCAAGTATAAGTGTATTATTATCTAAGTATTTCTTCACTTTGGTTAATAATTGATTTATATATTTGGCAGCTCCCACATTCGGAGCATATATATTGAGGATTGTTAAGTCCTCTTGTTGAATAGATCCTTTAAGTATGATATAGTGTCCCTCTTCATCTCTCACTACAGTCTTTAGGGTAAATTTTAGTTTATCTGATATAAGGATGGCTACCCCTGCTTTCTTTTGAGGACCATTCGAATGGTAAATGGTTCTCCAACCTTTTATTTTCAGGCTGTAGGTGTCCTTCTGTCTAAAATGAGTCTCTTGTAGACAGCAAATAGATGGGTCCTGCTTTTTTATCCAGTCTGAAATCCTGCGCCTTTTGATGGGGTCATTAAGCCCGTTCACATTCAGAGTTACTATTGAGAGATATGAGTTTAGTGTCATCATGATATCTATTCAGTCTTTGTTTTTGTGGACTGTTCCACTGAACTTCTTCTTAAAGGGGAATTTTAAGAGTCCCCCTTAAAATTTCTTGCAGGGCTGGTTTGGAGGTCACATATTCTTTCAGTTCCTGCCTGTCTTGGAAGCTCTTTATCTCTCCTTCCATTTTGAATGAGAGCCTTGCTGGATAAAGTATTCTTGGTTGCATGTTCTTCTCATTTAGGACCCTGAATATATCCTGCCAGCCCTTTCTGGCCTGCCAGGTCTCTGTGGAGAGGTCTGCTGTTACCCTAATACTCCTCCCCATAAAAGTCAGGGATTTCTTGTCTCTTGCTGCTTTAAGGATCTTCTCCTTATCTTTGGAATTTGCAAGCTTCACAATTAAATGTCGAGGTGTTGAACGGTTTTTATTGATTTTAGGGGGGGGATCTCTCTATTTCCTGGATCTGAATGCCTGTTTCCCTTCCCAGATTAGGAAAGTTTTCAGCTAGAATTTGTTCAAATACATATTCTGGCCCTCTGTCCCTTTCGGCGCCCTCGGGAACCCCAATTAAACGTAGGTTTTTCTTCCTCAGGCTGTCGTTTATTTCCCTTAATCTATCTTCATGGTCTTTTAATTGTTTGTCTCTTTTTTCCTCAGTTTCCCTCTTTGCTATCAACTTGTCTTCTAGGTCACTCACTCGTTCTTCCACCTCGTTAACCCTCGTCGTTAGGACTTCTAGTTTGGATTGCATCTCATTCAATTGATTTTTAATTTCTGCCTGATTAGCTCTAAATTCTGCAGTCATGAAGTCTCTTGAGTCCTTTATACTTTTTTCTAGAGCCACCAGTAGCTGTATAATAGTGCTTCTGAATTGGCTTTCTGACATTGAATTGTAATCCAGATTTTGTAACTCTGTGGGAGAGATGACTGTTTCTGATTCTTTCTTTTGAGGTGAGGTTTTCCTTCTAGTCATTTTGCTCAGTGCAGAGTGGCCAAAAGCAAATTGTATTGGGAAAAAGAGAAAAAGAGAGGAGAGAAAGAAGGAAAGAAAAGAGAAAGAGAAGAAAAAAAAGGGAAGAAAAAGAGAAAAAAAACGGAAAAAAATAGAAAAAGAAAGGAGAAAAAAGGGGGTGGGGGAAGGAAACAAATCAAAAAGCAAAACAAAACAAAATCAAAACAAAACAAAACAAAACAAAAACAAAAACAAAAAAAAAAAAGAACCACCGGGGAGTATCTTCTGATTCTGTGTTCTTTAAGACCCTTGACTTCTCCTGGAAGTTGTCAGTCTAGCTGATCTTCTGGGGGAGGGGCCTGTTGTGCTGATTTTCAGGTGTTAGCAGTTGGGGGAGCTGCTGTGCCCCTGCCTGGTGCAGGGCTCAGTGGGGGTTGTTTACCCCGTGAGGCCGCAGGAGGAACAGCCCCAGTGGCGGGGCAGCTCTGGAAACCTGGATTCAGCTCCGGCAGGAACTCGGTCTGCAGGGCCTGGAGGCTCCGGGGCGGGGCCACTGATCTGCTCAGCTGGGGCAGGAGCTTCCTCGCTGTCCTGGGCCCTCCCGGCCTCTGCCTGTCCCGGGGGAGGCCGGATCCTGGGCTGTGTCCCGGCGCCCTGTGCTCCGGGGCCTGCGCTGTTGGATTCGCCCTCCCGGGCCGCGCAGCCCCCTCCGCGGAGCTGCCGCCCAAGCCCCTCCGAGCTGCTCCTGGAACCGCGCAGCCCCCTCCGCGGAGCCGCCGCCCGAGCCCCTCCGAGCTGCTCCGGTCCCGCGGGGCCCCGCCGTGCGCGCTGCAGCCCTTAGGGAGCTCGGCGCACTCTCCTGGGTGCGCAGTTGCTCTGTTAGTGTCCCCGGGAGCCCGAGGAGATCCTCGCCCTCCTGGGTCCTGCTCCAACTCCCCGAGAGCCCCTTTCCCCCCGGAAGGTCGGTGCAGCTCCTGCTCCTCCGGGACGGGGCTCTCCTGTCCTGGGGACACTCGCCCCTGCCTCAGTCCGGCTCCTCGCGGGGCCCCTCCCCCTTGGAGGCCTTTGTTCCTTTATTTCTTTTTCCCCGTCTTCCTACCTTGATAGATGCACGAACTCTTCTCACTGTAGCATTCCAGCTGGTCTCTCTTTAAATCTCAGGCCGAATTCATAGATTTTCAGGATAATTTGAAGGTTTTCTAGGTAGTTTGGTGGAGACAGGTGATTTGGAGACCCTACTCTTCCGCCATCTCGCTCCTCCCCCTGATTTGATTCTTTTCGTTTCGATTCGATACTTTTCAATTCGATTCTTTTTGATTCGATCGATTCTTTTCAATTCGATCTTTTCGATTCGATTCTTTTTGTTTCGATTCGATTCTTTTCGCTTTTATTTGATTCGATTCTTTTCAATTTTATTTGATTCGATTCTTTTTGTTTCGATTTGATTCTTTTCTATTTTATTTGATTCGATTCATTTCAGTTAGATTCGACACTATTCGATTCTTCTCGATTCAACTCAATTGGAATCGATTCGATTCTTTCTGATTCAATTCGATTCGATTCGATATGATTTTTTTCTATTCAATTCGATTCGATTCTTTTCGGATCTGTTCGATTCAATTGTTTTCGATTCAGTTCGATTCGATTCTTTTCCATTCGATACGATTCGATTCATTTCGATTTTTTCAATTTGTTTTGATTCGAATCTATTTGATTCTTTTCGATTCAATTCGATTCGATTGATTCTTTTTGATTCCTTTCTATTCTATTCCATTCGATTCGATTCTTTTCTATTCGATTCAATTCTTTTCTATTCGATACGATTCTACTTGATTCTTTTCAATTCGATTCAACTCAACTCTATTCTTTTTTATTTGATTTTTCCGATTCGATTCTTTTCTATTCGATTCTATTCTCTTCGATTTGATTCTTTTTGTTTCGATTCCATTCAATTCTTTTCAATTAGATTCCATTGGATTCGATTCTTTTCGTTTCAATTAGATTCTTTTTGATTTTATTTCATTCGATTCTTTTCAATTCGATTAAAATCTTTTTGCTTCGTTCGATTAGATTCTACTCTATTCATTTCAAATCAATCTATTCTTTTTTATTCGATCTATTCGATTATTTTTGATTCGGTTCGATTTGATTCAATGCTTTTCGATTCGATTCGATTCTTTTCCATTTGATGTGATTAGATTCGTTTTGAATTTTTTCAATTTGATTCGATTCGAATCTATTAGATTCTTTTCGATTCAATTCGATTCAATACTTTTCGATTCGGTTCGATTTGATTCTTTTCGATTCGATTCTTTTCGATGCTATTCGATTCGATTCTTTTTGTTTCGATTCGATACGATTCGATTCTTTTCGGTTCTATTCTATTTGAATCTTTTCAATTCAATTAGATATGATTCGATTCTTTTCGATTCAATTCGATACCATTCGATTCTTTTCGATTCGATTCAATTTGATTCTTTTCGATTCAATTCGATTTGATTGTTTACGATTTGATTCGATACAATTGTATTCTTTTCATTTCGATTCGATTCTTTTCGATTCGATTCTTTTCAATTTGATTCGATTCTTTGGATTCGATTCGATACTCTTCGATTCGATTCAATTCTTTTGGATTCAATTCGATTCATTTCGATACTTTTTTAAAATATTTTTTAAAAGATTTTATTTATTCATGAGAGACAGAAAGAGAGGCAGAGACACAGAGACACAGGCAGAGGGAGAAGCAGGCTCCATGCAGCAAGCCTGATGTGGGACTCGATCCCGGGTCTCCAGGATCACACCCTGGGCTGAAGGCGGCGCTAAACCGCTGAGCCACCCGGGCTGCCCCATTTCGATTCTTTTCAATTCGATTCGAATCTTTTCACTTCGCTTTGATTCGATTCTACTCTATTCATTTCAAATCGATCAATTCTTTTTGATTTGATCTATTCGATTATGTTCAATTCGGTTCGATTCGATTCAATTCTTTTCGATTCGATTTGATTCTTTTCCATTCGATCTGATTAGATTCATTTCGAATTTTTTCGATTCGATTTGATTCGAATCTATTCGATTCTTTTCAATTCAATTCGATTCAAATTCCTTTCTTTTCGAATCGATTTGATTCAATCCGATTCTTTTTGATTCCATTAGAATCGATTTTTTCGATTCAATTCTTTTAGATTGGATTCAATTCGATTTTTTTCAATTCAATTCGATTCTTTTCGATTTGATTCGATTTGGTTCTTTTTGATTCGATTCGATTCTTTTCAATTCGATTCTGTTCTTTAAGGTTCAGTTCGATTTTTTTGATTCAATTCGATTCTTTTCGATTCGATTCGAGTTGATTCTTTTCGATTTGAATCAATAGTTTTCTATTCTTTTCGATTCCATTTGATTCAATTCGATTCTTTTCGATTCTATTTTTTTATTCGATTTGATTCTTTTCGATTCGATTCTTTTCGATTCGATTCGATTCTTTCGATTCAATTTGATTCGATTCTTTTCCACTCAATTCTCTTCGATTCGATTCGATTCTTTTCCATTCGATTCGATATTTTTGATTCGATTCGATTCTTTTCTATTAGATTTTTTCGATTCTTTTCGATTCAATTCGATTCGATTCTTTTCAATTTGATTTGATTCTTTTCTATTCGATACGATTCAATTTGATCCTTTTCGATTTGATTTGATTCTTTTCGATTCGATTCGATTCAATTTTTTTCGTTTCGATTTGATAGTTTTTGATTCGTTTCTTTTTGATTCGATTCGATTCGAATCTTACGATTCGAGTCTTTTCGATTTGAATTCCTTTCTTTTCCAAACGATTCGATTCGATTCTTTTCGATTTGATTCAATTCAATTATTTTCAATTCGATTCGATTTGATATTTTTCAATGCAATTCGATTCGATTCAATTTTTTTCGATTTGATTCGATAGTTTTCAATTTCTTTCTTTTCGATTTGATTCGATTTGAATCTTTCGATTCAATTCGATTGAATTCTTTTCGATTCGATTCGATTCTTTTCGATTCTTTATACTTCCATTCGATTTGATTCTTTTATTCTGTGCGATTCGATTCGATTTTTTTCGAATTGCGTCGATTCGATTCTTTTCGATTCGAGTCTTTTCAATTCGAATTCCTTTCTTTTCGAATGGATTTGATTCGATTCTTTTCTATTCGATTCCATACGATCTTTTCAATTTGTTTCGATTCGATTTGATTCTTTTAGATTAGATTCTATTCGTTTTTTTCAATTCAATTCGATACTTTTTGATTTGATTCGATTCGATTTGATTCTTTTCGATTCGATTCAATTCTTTTCGATTCGATTCGATTTGAATCTATTCGATTAGATTCGTTTCAATTCGATTCTTTTCGATTTGATTCGATTCGGTTCTTTTCAATTCGATTCGATTCTTTTCTTTTCAGTTCAATTTGACTTTTGTGATTTGATTCGATTCTTTTTCATTCGATTTGTTTCGATACTTTTGATTGGATTTGATTCAATTCTTTTCAATTTGATTCCTTTTGATTCTTTTTGATTCGAATCGATTCAATTCAATTCTTTTCAATTCGATTCGATTCTTTTTGATTTGATTCGATTCGAATCTATTAGATTCGATACTTTTCGATTCGATTCGATTTGATTTTGATTCGATTCGATTCTTTTCGATTTGATTCGATTAATCCTTTTCGATTCAATTCAATTATTACGATTCGATTCAATTCAATTTGAATCTATTCTATTCGATTCTTTTCAATTTGATTCTTTTCGATTTGATGCGATTCAGTTCTTTTCGATTCGATTCGATTTGATTCTTTTTGATTCGATTCGATTCTTTCCAATTCGATTCGATTCTTTTCTATTAATTTGAGTTGATTCGATTCTTTTCAAATCAATTCTCTTCTATTCGATACTTTTCAATTCCATTCGATTTGATTCTTTTGATTCGGTGCGATTTGATTCGATTTTTTTCGATTCGATTTGATCCTTTTCGATTCGAGTTTGTTCGATTCGAATTGCTTTCTTTTTGAATCGATTTGATTCGATTCTATTGATTTTGATTCCATTCGAATCGATTTTTTTCAATTCAATTCTTTTAGGTTCGATTCAATTCGATTCTTTTCGATTCGAGTCTTTTCTATTCGAATGTCTTTCTTTTCAAATTGATTTGAATCGATTCTTTTCGATTCGATTCTGATTCGATTCGATTCTGTTTTATTCGATTTGACTCGATTCTTTTCCAGTCTCTTCGATTTGGTTTCTTTTAATCGATTTGATTTTATTCGATTCGACTCTTTGATTCGATTATATTGGATTTGATTCTTTTCGATTCGATTCGATTCTTTTCGATTCGATTCGATTCTTTTCGATTTAATTCGATTCGATTCTTTATGATTCGATATGATTCTTTTCGATTTGATTCGATTCGGTTCTTTCCTATTCTTTTCAATTCGATTCGATTATTTTCTATTCGATTTGATTCAATTCGATTCGTTTTTTTCTAAACGATTCGATTCTTTTCTTCTTTTTTTTTTTAAAGATTTTATTTATTTATTCATAGAGACACAGCTAGAGAGAGAGAGGCAAATACACAGAGGGAGAAGCATGACGTGGGACTCGATCCCAGGTCTCCAGGATCACGCCCTGGGCTGCAGGTGGCGCTTAACCACTGCGCTACCGGGGCTGCCCGATTCGATTCTTTTCAATTCCACTCTTTTTGACTCGATTCATTTGGATTCGATTCTTTTCGAATGGAATAGATTCGATTCTTTTTGATTTGATTTGATTTGATTCTCTTTAATTCGTTTCCTTTTTATTTCATTCGAATCTTTTCGGTTCGATTAGATTCTTTTTGATTCAATTTGATTCGATTCTAAACTTTTTGATTCAATTCTTTTCGAATCAATTCCTTTCGATTCGATTAGATTCTTTTCGATGCGATTCGATTCATTTTTTATTCGATTTTTTCTATTCGATTATTTTTATTTGATTTGTTTCAATTTATTTCAATTCGATTCGATTCGATTCTTTTCAATTCGATGTGATTGTGATTCGAACCTTTTCGATTCGAATGGATTCGATTCAATTTTTTTCGTTTCGATACGATAGTTTCCGATTTGTTCTCTTAGATTCTATTCGATGGGATTCTTTTTCTTTTGATTCGATTTGCATGTGGAAGTGTCAGGCCAGTAATCACGATTATCTGAGTTGAATATACCCATTTCAAATGGCCTTCTTTAAAGAGTGTAGCTAGTTTCTAACTCCCATGTACGAGTGGGTAGCAGACATCTGCCTCCCAGGCATACACACTCTTCAAAGTTGAGCTTATGGCCTTTACTTCCCACATCCTCCTCCAGGTACACTTCGCTGCTAACAGGCCTAGGCAGGATGCGTGACTGAAGTGTTGTGAGAGGTAAGTGGAAAGTCCCAGCACACAAGACTAGTGCCTCCAAGCTTAATCCAGCGATTTCCTAGTAATTCCTGTCTTATATAGGTGCTACACTCTAAGTTCCATACGTGAGAGCTAGCTGAACACTGAGTCCAAAAGCATCACTCTTCTGAGAGTTGAGCTCACACCCAATCTCTCACATTTCCACATTGCCTGCAAAATGAGTTTTGAACATCTTCACCAGAGACGTTTCTCAGAAGCTTGTGAAATGCAAGTGGAATAATGCAGGCCTGGAAGGTGCCTCCTGGTGCAGTAAAGTGGTATTCTTCGAACCTCCTGAGTTAGAAGACTGCTATGGTCTCACGGCCATTAGAACGCAACTAGTTGAAAGCTGGTTTCTAGACATGCTCTCTTGTGAGAGCTGAGCTCAGGGCAGGACTTCCCGCATCCTGCCTGCCCATAGTCATAGCTGCTAACATCCTTACGTGAGGTGCTGGGAGAGGATGGAGAAATGCAAGTGGAAGTGTTAGGACTATACTCACGTGTATCTGAGTTCAATACAGTGATTGCCAACGTCCTTGTTTAATTAGAGTGTAGCTCGGGTATAACTCGCCTCGATAAGTGTCTAGCAGACATCGGCCTGCAAAGCATACACACTTCTGAGAGGTGAGCTTATGGCCTGACCCTCCCTCATCCTAACTCCCTGTACGTTCCGCTTCCACAGCATTTCATTGTATACGTGAGAGTAGCGGAGTGAGAACCAAGTGTGCCTTGTCAATTTCGCGCCTAGTGGACAGCTGCCTCCAAGACATGCACACTCCTTTGGATTGAGTGTAGGACTTGAACCTCCCACAGCTTACCGCCTGTACACTTTGCTTCCAAAGGATTTCGTTCGATATGGGATGCAAGTTTTTTGAGAGGCAAATGTGTCTTAGTTCAATCCAGCAACTTCTGAGGAATTCCTCCCTCAGATAGGAGCTACCTACTAACTTCCAAACCTGAGTACCTAGCTGAAAGCGCTCTCTCTGGGGAACTTCCCTCTCAGAGATGAACTGAAACGTGGTCCTTCCCAGTTCCACACTGCCTGCAGATAAGGTTACGAACATCCTCTCCAGCATGTTTGTCAGAAGCTCATGGGACACAAGGGGCAAACGGCAGGCTTCAAAGTTGTGTGCCATTAGAATGCAGCTAACTGAAAGCTGGCTTCTAGGCATGCTCTCTTGTGAGAGCTGAGCTCAGGGCATGACACACCCGCATCCAACATGCCCATAGTCATAACTGCTAATATCCTTATGTGAAGTGCTGGCAGTAGTTGTAGAAATGCGAGTGGAAGTGTCAGTAGTGTACTCACGTGTAGCTGAGTTCAATACAGCGATTTCCAACGTCCTTGTTCCATTAGAGTGTAGCTCGGGTATACCTCGCCTCGATAAGTGTCTAGCAGACATCAGCCTGCAAAGCATAGACACTTCGGAGAGTTGAGCTTATGGCCTGTACCTCCCCCATCCTGACTGCCTGTACGTTCTTCTTCCACAGAATTTCGCTGTATGCGGGACAGTAGCCGAGTGAAAACCAAGTGTCTGCCTTCTCAATTTCGCGCCTAGCGGACACCTGAATGCAAGGCATGCACATGCCTTTGGCTTGAGCTAATGGCTTGAACCTCCCTCTTGCTGACCGCCTGTATGCTGCACTTCGAAAGGATTTCGTTCGATACGGGATGCAAGTTTTGCGAGAGGCAAGTGTCCCTTAGTTCAATCCAGCGACTTCCGAGGAATTCCTCTGTCAGATGGGATCTACATACTAACTTCCCAACCTGAGTACCTAGCTGAGAGCTCTCTCTCTGGGGAATTTCCTTCTGCGAGATGAGCTGACACGCGGTCCTTCCCAGTTCCACAATGCCTGCAGATGCAGTTACGAACATCCTCACTAGACATGTTTGTCAGAAGCTCATGGGATGCAAGGGCCGGCTGCAGGCTTCAATGCTTGTGTCTCCAGGTGCAGTAGAGCGGTATTCATGGAACGTCCTGCCTTACAATGCTGCTACATTCTCACGGCCATCAGAAGGAGCTAGTAGAAAGCTGGCTTCTAGGCATGCTTTTTTCTGAGAGCTGAGCTCAGGGCAGGACCCTCCCGCATCCTGCCTGCCCGTAGACGGAACTGCTAATATCCTTATATTAGGTGCTGGGAGAGGGAGGCGAAATGCATGTGGAAGTGTCAGGCCTGTACTCCCGATTCTGTGAGTTGAATACAGCGATTTCAAACAGCCTTCTTCAAAGAGCGTAGCTAGTTTCTAACTCCCATGTCCGAGTGGGTAGCAGATATCTGCCTTCCAGGCATACACATTTTTGAGAGTTGAGCTTATGGTCTGTACTTCCCACATCCTGCCTGCAGGTACACTTCGCTGCTAACAGGCCTAGGCTCGATGCGGGACGGAAGTGCTGTGAGAGGTAAGTGGAAAGTCCCGGCACACAAGACTAGTGCCTCCAAGCTCAAACCAGCGATTTCCTAGTATTCCTGTCTTAGACAGGTGCTACATACTAAGTTCCATACGTGAGAAGCTAGCTGAACCCCAAGTCCAAAAGCATCTCTCTTCTGAGAGTTGAGCTCACACCCGGTCCCTCACATTTCCACACTGCCTGCAGAATGAGTTTTGAACGTCTTCAAGAGAGCTGTTTGTCAGAAGCTTGTGAGATGCAAGTGGAATAATGCAGGCCTGGAAGGTGTCTCCAGGTGCAGTAGAGTGGTATTCTTCGAACCTCCTGAGTTAGAAGACTGCTATGGTCTCACGGCCATTAGAACGCAGCTAGTTGAAAGCTGGCTTTGAAGCATGGTCTCTTGTGAGAGCTGAGCTCAGGGCAGGACATACCCGCATCCTACCTGCCCATTGTCATAGCTGCTAATATCCTTACGTGAAGTGCTGGCAGAGGTTGTAGAAATGCGAGTGGAAGTGTCAGGAGTGTACTCACGTGTATCTGAGTTCAATACAGCGATTGCCAACGTCCTTGTTCAATTAGAGTGTAGCTCGGGTATACCTCGCCTCGATAAGTATCTAGCAGACATCGGCCTGCAAAACATACACACTTCTGAGAGGTCAGCTTATGGCGTGGTCCTCCCCCATCTTGACTGCCTGTATGTTCTGCTTCCACAGCATTTCGTTATATGTGGGAGAGTAGTGGAGTGAGAACCAAGTTTCTGCCATGTCAATTTCGCGACTAGCGGACAGCTGCCTCAAAGGTATGCACTTTCCTTTGGATTGAGCTTTGGACTTGAACCTCCCACATGCTGATCGCCTGTACCTTCGCTTCCAAAGGATTTCTTTCGATACGGGAAGGAAGATGTGCGAGCGGCAAATGTGTCTGAGTTCAATCCAGCAATTCGGAGGAATTCCTCCCTCTAATGGGAGCTACATACTAACTTCCAAACCTGAGTACGTAGCTGAAAGCTCTCTCTCTGGGGAACTTCCCTCTCGGAGATGAGCTGAAACCTGGTCCATCCCAGTACCATACTGCCTGCAGATACAGTTACAAACATCCTCACTAGACATGTTTTTCAGAAGCCCATGGGACGCAAGGGGCAAACTGCAGGCTTCAAGGTTGTGTGTCCGGGTGCAGTAAAGCGGTATTCATGGAACATCCTGAATTACAATGCTTCCGCGTTCTCATGGCCATCAGAACGCAGTTAGTAGATAGCTGGCTTCGAGGCATGCCTCCTTTTGAAAGCTGAGCTCAGGGCAGTACCCTCCCGCATCCTGCCTGCCCGTAGTCGTAGCTGCAAACATCCTTATATTAAGTGCTGGGAGAGGTTGGAGAAATGCAGTGGGAAGTGTCAGGATTGTACACACGTGTATCTGAGTTCAATATAGCGATTACCAATGTCCTTGTTCAATTTGAGTGTAGCTCGGGTATACCTAGTGTCTAGCAGACATCGGCCTGCAAAGCATGCACACTTCTGAGAGGTGAGCTTGTGGGCTGTACCTCCCCCACCCTGACTGCCTGTACGTTCCTCTTCCACAGCATTTCGTTGTATGCGGGAAAGTAGCGGAGTGAAAACCAAGTGTCTGCCTTGTCAATTTCGCGCCTAGCCAACAGCTGCCTCCAAGGCTAGCACACTCCTTTGGATTGACCTTAGGACTTGAACCTCCCACATGCTGACCACCTGTACGCTTCGCTTCCAAAGGATTCCTTTTGATACGGGACGCAAGCTTTGCGAGAGGCAAAAGTGTCTTAGTTCAATCCAGCAACTTCTGAGGAATTCCTCCCTAAGATTGGAGCTAACGACTAACTTCCAAACCTGAGTACCTAGCTCAAAGCTCTCTCTCTGGGGAACATCTCTCTCGGAGATGAGCTGAAACGTGGTCCTTCCCAGTTCCACACTGCCTGCAGATGCAGTTATGAACATCCTCACTACACATGTCTGTCAGAAGCTCATGGGATGCCAGGGGCAAGCTGCAGGTGCAATAAAGCGGTATTCATGCAACATGCTGAATTACAATGCTGCCACGTTCTCATGGCCATCCGAACGCAGTTAGTAGAAAGCTGGCTTCGGGGCATGCCTCCTTTTGAAAGCTGAGCTCAGGGCAGGACCCTCCCGCATCCTGCCTGCTCGTAGTCGTAGCTGCTAACATCCTTATGTTAAGTGCTGGGAGAGTTTGGAGAAATGCAGGTTGAAGTGTCGGGACTGTACTCACGTGTAGCTGAGTTCAATACAGCGATTGCCAACGCCCTTGTTCCATTAGAGTGTAGCTCGGGTATACCTCGCCTCGATAAGTGTTAGCAGACATCGGCCTGCAAAGCATAGGCACTTCGGAGAGTTGAGCTTATGGCCTGTACCTCCCCCATCCTGACTGCCTGTATGTTCCTCTTCCACTGAATTTCATTGTATGCGGGACAGTAGCCGAGTGAAAACCAAGTGTCTGCCTTCTCAATTTCGCGCCTAGCGGACACCTGAATGCAAGGCATGCACATGCCTTTGGCTTGAGCTAATGGCTTGAACCTCCCTCTTGCTGACCGCCTGTATGCTGCACTTCGAAAGGATTTCGTTCGATACGGGATGCAAGTTTTGCGAGAGGCAAGTGTCCCTTAGTTCAATCCAGCGACTTCCGAGGAATTCCTCCGTCAGATGGGATCTACATACTAACTTCCCAACCTGAGTACCTAGCTGAGAGCTCTCTCTCTGGGGAATTTCCTTCTGCGAGATGAGCTGACACGCGGTCCTTCCCAGTTCCACACTGCCTGCAGATGCAGTTATGAACATCCTCACTAGACATGTTCGTCAGAAGCTCATGGGACGCAAGGGCCAGCTGAAGGCGTCAATGGTTGTGTCTCCAGGCGCAGTAGAGCGGTATTCATGGAACATCCCCCCTTACAATGCTGCTACATTCTCACAGCCATCAGAAGAAGCTAGTAGAAAGCTGGCTTCAAGGCATGCTTCCTTCTGAGAGCTGAGCTCATGGAAGGACCCTCCCACATCCTGCCTGCAGGTAGACCTAACTGCTAATATCCTTAGGTGCTGGGAGAGGGCGGCAAAATGCATGTGGAAGTGTCCGGCTTGTACTCATGATCATCTGAGTTGAATATAGCGATTTCAAACGGCCTTCTTCAAAGAGTGTAGCTAGTTTCTAACTCCCATGTATGAGTGGGTAGCAGACATCTGCCTCTAAGGCATACACACTTTTGAAAGTTGAGCTTATGGCCTGTACTTCACACATCCTGCCTGCAGATACACTTCGCTGCTAACAGGCCTAGGCCCGATTCGTGATGGAAGTGTTGTGAGAGGTAAGTGGAAAGTCCCGGCCCACAAGACTAGTGCCTCCAAGCTCAATCCAGTGATTTCCTTGTAATTCCTGTCTTAGACAGATGCTACATACTAAGTTCCATACGTGAGAAGCTAGCTGAACCCCGAGTCCAAAAACATCTCTCTTCTGAGTGTTGAGCTCACACCCAGTCCCTCACAGTTCCACACTGCCTGCAGAATGAGTTTTGAACGTCTTCAAGAGAGACGTTTGTCAGAAGCTTGTGAGACGCAAGTGGAATAATGCAGGTCTGGAAGGTGTCTCCAGGTGCAGTAGAGTGGTATTCTTCGAACCTCCTGAGTTAGATGACTGCTACATTCTCACTGCCATAAGAATGCAGCTCGTTGAAAGCTGACTTCCAGGCATGCTTCCTTGTAAGAGCTGAGGTCAGGACAGACCGTCCCGCATCCTGACTGCCTGTAGACTTAGGTCCTAGCATCTTTATGTTAGGTGCTGGAAGAGGTTTTGTGAAAAGCATGTGGAAGCGACAGGCCTGAACTCACGTGTATCTGAATTCAATGCAGCGATTGCCAACGTCCTTATTTAATTAGAGTGTACCTCGGTTCTAGCTCCCCTCAATAAGTGTCTATGGGACATCTGCCTGTAAAGCATACACACTTCTGAGAGTTGAACTTATGCCCTGTACCTTCCACATAGTGACTGCAGGTATACTTCGCTCCTATCAGGCCTAGGCTCGAATCGTGTCAGAAGGGTTGTGAGAGGTTAGTGGAAGGTGTCGGCCCACACGACTAGTGTCTCAAGCCCAATCCATAGATATGTGAGGAACTGCTCTCTAGGATTGGTGCTACATTGTAAGTTCCATACATGAGAAGCTAGTGGAACGCAGTGTCCAAAGGTACTTTCTTCTGAGACTTGAGCTCACCCCCAGTCCCTCACAGTTCCTCATGTCCTTCAGATGAAATTTCGAACATCCTCACTAGACGTGTTGGTCAGAAGCTCATACGACAAAAGGAGCTAGCTGCAGACTTCAATGCTTGTGTCTCTAGGTGCAGTAGAGCGGTATACATGGAACCTCCTGACTTCCAATGTAGCTACATTCTCACGGCTATACGAACGCATCTAGTGCAAAGGTGATTTCGAGGCATGCTGCTGTGGATCAGAGTCTCCCATTACAGGTGAGGCCCAGGTGGGGCCAGAGTCAACTGGTACAGAAGAGGCCAAAATGAGGACAAGAGTTACCAGGTACAGGTGAGGCCAACCTGCAGGCCATGCAGAGGAACCATGTCCCGATGATGCCCAGGTAGGGACCAGAGTCACCAGGGCCAGATGAGGCCCAGGAGGGGAGCATATTCACTAGGTCTAGGTGAGGCCCAGTTGAGGACCAGAGTCACAAGGTCAGGGTGTGCCCAGAGGGGTTCCAGAGTCATCATGTCTAGGTGAGGCTCAAGTGTGGAATAGAGTAACCAGGTACCAATGATGCCGAGTTGAGGACCAGAGTCACCAGATCTGGGTGAGGCCCAGATAGGATCAGAGTCATCAGTTCCAGGTGAAGCCAAGAAGGAGTCCACAGCAATCAGGTCCAGGTGGGGAACAAGGTCACCAGGACTGGGTGAGGCCCAGATGGGGACCAGATTCACCAGTTCCAGGTGAGGCCCATGTGGTGACCAGAGTCACCGGGTCTGGTTGAGGACCAGGTAAGGACCAGGTTCACCAGGTCCAAGAGGCCCACGTGGGGACCTGAGTCACCAGGTATGGGTGAGGCCCAGGTGGCAACCCCACTCACCAGGTCCAGGTGAGGCCCAGGTATAAAAGACAGTAACCAGGTCCCAATGATCCCCAGGTAAGTATCAGAGTCACCAGGTCCAGGTGAGTCCCAAATATGGATCAGAGTCATTTTCTTCCAGGTGAGGCCAGAAGGAGACAACAGGAACCAGGTCCAGGAGAGCCCCATATTGGAACCAGAGGCACCAGATCCATGTGAGATCCATGTGGGGACCACAGTCACAAGGTCCAGGTGAGGCCCAGGTGGCAACAAGATTCACCAAGTCCTGGCGAGACCCTGGTGGTTACCAGAGTCACCAGGTCCAGGTGAGGACCAGGTAATGACCAGATTCTCCAGGTCCAAGTGAAGCATAGGGAGGGACCAGAGTCACCAGGTAAGGGTGAAGCCCGGAGGGGGACGAGAGTCACTAGGTCCAGATGAGTCCCCGATATGGAACTGAGTAACCAGTTCCCATGATGCCTATGTGAGGACCAGATTCACCAGGTCCAGGTGAGGTCCCTGTGGGAACCAGTCATCTCGTCCAGGTGAGGCCCAGGTGGAACCACAGTCACCAGGTCAGATGACGCCCATAGAGGTTCCAGATCATCATGTCCAGGTGAGGTTCAGGTGTGGAACAGAGTAACCAGGTCCCAATCATGCCCAGGTGAGTACCAGAGTCACCAGATCTGGGTGAGGCCCAGATAGGATCAGAGTCACCAGTTCCATGTGAGGCCAAGAAGTGTCCACAGCAATCAGGTCCAGGTGGGGAACAAAGTCACCAGGACTGGGTGAGGCCGAGATGGAGACCAGATTCACCAGGACCAGGTGAGGCCCAGGTGGTGACCAGAATCGCCAGGTCCGTGCGAGGACCAGGTAAGGACCAGATTCACCAGGTCCATGTGAGGCCCACGTGGGGACCTGAGCCACCACGTATGTGTGAGGCCCAGGTGGCAACCACCCTCACCAGGTCCAGGTGAGTCCAACCTGCAGAACAGAGTCACCAGATCCAGGGGAGGCCCTGGTGGCGATCGGAATCACCAGGTAAATGTGAGGCTAGAAGGACACCACAGTCACCAGGTTCAGGTGTGGTTCATGTGGGAACAAGAGTCATCAGGTCCAGGTGAGCCCCAGGTGGGGACCACAGTCACCAGGTCCAGATTGAGGCCTAAGTGGGGGGCCCAGAGTCATTAGGGCCAGGTGAGTCCAAAGTGTGGAGCAAAGTTATCAGATCCAGGTGAGTCCCAGGTGGGAAACAGAGTAACCATGTCCCACTGATGTCCAGGTGGGACCAGAGTCACAAGGTCCAGACGAGGCCTAGTGAGGAGTAGATTCACCAGGTCCTGTTGAGGCCCAGTTGAGGACCAGAGTCCCCAGCTCCGGGTGCGACCCAGAGGGGGACCAGATTCACCTGATCCAGGTGATATCCAGGTGGGGACCAGAGTCACCACGTCTGGGTGAGGCCCAGAGGGGGACGAGAGTCACTAGGTCCAGGTGAGGACCCAATGTGGAACTGGTAACCAGGTCCCATGATGCCCATGTGAGGACTAGATTCACCAGGTCCAGGTGACGTCCCTGTGGGAACCAGTCACCTCATCCAGGTGAGGCCCAGTGGGACCACAGTCACCAGGTCAGGGTGAGGTCCAGAGGGGGACCAGAGTCACCAGGTCCAGGTCAGTCCCAGGTATAGAAGAGAGTAACCAGTTCCCAATGATGCCCAGGTAAGGACCAGAGTCACGAGGTCCAGGTGAGGCCCAAATATGGATCAGAGTCGTATTGGTCCAGGTGAGGCCAGAAGGAGACCACAGGAACCAGTTCCAAGGAGCCCCATATGGGAACCAGAGCCACCAGATCCAGGTGAGGTCCAGGTGGGGACCACAGTCACAAGATCCAGGTGAGGCCCAGGTGGGGACCAGAGGTAACAGGTCCAGGTGAGGCCCAGGTGTGGAACTTAGTATCCAGGTCATAATGGTGCACAGGTGAGGACCAGAGTCACCAGATCTGGGTGAGGCCCAGTTAGGATCAGAGCCACCAGTTCCAGGTGAGGCAAAGTGGGAGTCCACAGCAATCAGGTCCAGGTGGGGAACAAAGTAACCAGGACTGGGTGAGGCCCAGATGGGGACCAGATTCACCAGTTCCAGGTGATGTCCAGGTGGTGACCAGAGTTACCAGTTCCGGGGAGGACTAGGTAAGACCAGATTCACCAGGTCCAAGTGAGGCCCACGTGGGGACCTGAGTCACCAGGTATGGGTGAGGCCCAGGTGGCAACCCCACTCACCAGGTCCAGGTGAGGCCAACCTTCAGGCCAGAGTCACCAGATCCAGGGGAGGCCCTAGTGGGGACCGGAGTCACCAGGTAAATGTGAGTCTACAGGAACACCACAGTCAACAGGTCCAGGTGTGGTTCATGTGGGAACGAGAGTCACCAGGTCCTGGTGAGACCCAGGTGGGGACCACAGTCACCAAGTCCAGATTGAGGCCTAGGTGGGGCCCAGTGTCATCAGGGCCAGATGAGGCCAAAGTGTGGAGTGAAGTTATCAGGTACAAGTGAGTCCCAGGTGAGAACCAGTCACCTCGTCCAGGTGAGGCCCACAAGAGTAGTGCCTCCAAGCTCAATCCCGCGATTTCCTAGTAATTCCTGTCTTAGACTGGTGCTACATACTAAGTTCCATATTAGCTAATTGAACCCTGCATCCAACGGCAACTTACATCCGAGAGTTGGCCTCACACGCAGTCCCTCACAGTTCCACACTGCCTGCAGAATGTGTTTCCAACGTCTTCACCAGAGACGCTTGTCAGAAGCTTGTGAGACACAAGTGGAATAATGCAGGCCTGGAAGGTGTCTCCAGGTGGAGTAGAGTGGTATTCTTGGAACCTCCTGAGTTAGAATACTGCTGCGTTCTCAGGGCCAGAAGAATGCAGCTAGTTGAAAGCTGGCTTCTAGACATGCTTCCTTGTGAGAGTTGAGGTGAGGGCGGGACCCTCCCACAAGCTGACTGCCTGTAGACATAGGTCCTAACATCCTTATGTTAGGTGCTGGAAGAGGTTGTGAAAAGCATGTAGACGTTTCAGGCTTGTAGGCACGTGTAACTGAATTCAATACAATGATTTCCAACAGCCTTGTTCAATTAAACTGTAGCTAGGTTCTAACTCCCATAAAAGAGTGGCCAGCAGACATCTGCCTGCAAAGCCTACACTCTTCTCAGAGTTGAGCTTATGGCCTGTACCTCCCACAATCTGACGGCCTGTACGGATCGCTTCCACAGCATTCTCTTCTATGCGGGACAGTAGCGGAGTGAGAACCAAGTGTCTGCATTGTCAATTCGTGACTACCGGACACCTGCCTCGAAGTGATGCACACTCCTTTGGATGAGCTTATGGCTTGTTCCTCCACATGCTGACCACCTGTACCTTTCAGTTCGAAAGGACGTCGTTTGATACGGGACACAAGTTTTGTGAGAGGCAAGTGTCTCCTAGCCCAATCCAACAACTTCTGAGTAATTCCTCCCTCAGAAGGGAGCTACATACTAACTTCCAAACCTGAGTACCTAGTTGAAAGCTGTCTCTCTGGGGAACTTCCTTCTGCAAGATGAGCTGACACACGGTCCTTCCCAGTTCCACACTGCCTGCAGATGGAGCTACGAACATCCTCACTAGACATGTTTGTCAGAAGCTCATGGGACGCAAGGGGCAAGCTGCAGGCTTCAAGGTTGTGTCTCCAGGTGCAGTAGAGCTTTATTCATGGAACGACCTGACTTCCAATGCTGTAAAGTTTGAGTTAGGTTACGGGTTAGGGTTAGGGTTAGGGTCCTGTTTAAGCTTAGGGTTAGGTTTATGGTTAGGGTTAGTGTTAGGGTTCAGATTAGGGTTAGGGGTAGTTTCAGGGTAAGGGGTAGGCTATGGGTTAGGATTAGAGTTAGGGTTAGGGTTTGGTTACGGGTTAGGTTACGGGTTAGGTTACGGATTAGGGTACGGGTTAGTGTTAGTGTTAGGGTTAGGGTTAGGGTACGGGTTAGGGTTCAGTTTAGGTTTATGGTTAGGGTTAGGGTACGGGTTAGGGTTAAATTTAGGGTACTGTTTAGGGTTAGGGTTAGGGTTAGGTTATAGGTTAGGGTTAGGGATAGGGTAAATGTTAATGTTAGGATTAGGTTAGGGTTAGGGTTAGGATTAGGGATTGGGTTTCGTTAGGTTTAGGGTTGGGGTAAGGTTAGGGTCAGGGTACTGGTTAGAGTTTGGGTTAGGGTACGGGTGAGGGTTAGGGTAAGCGTTAGGGTACGGGTTAGGATTAGGGTACGGGTTAAGGTTAGGTTTAGGGTTAGGTTTAGGGTTAGTGTATGGGATAGGGTTAGGTTTAGGGTACTCTTTAGTCTTAGGGTTAGGGTTAGGGTTAGGTTACAGGTTAGGGTTACGGTTAGGGTTAGAGTACGGGTTAGGGTTAGAGTTAGAGTTCGGGTTATGTTTAGGGTTCTGGTTAGGGTTAGGCTACGGGTTAGGGTTAGTGTTAGGATTATGATTAGGGTTCGGTTTAGGCTGAGTTTTAGGGTACAGATTAGGGTTAGCATTAGGGATAGGGTACGGTTTAGAGATATGGTATGGATTACGGTATGGCTTAAGGTATGGGTTAGGGTACTGGTAATGGTTAGGGTTTGGGTTAGGTTTAGGGTACGGGTTAGGGTTAGATTTAGGGTTTGGGTTAGGGTACAGGATAGGGTTAGGTTTAGGGTTAGTGTTAGGGTTTGGGTTAGGGTACAGGTTAGGGTACGGGTTAAAGTTAGGGTAGGTTACGGTTAGGGTTAGTTTTAGGGTTAGGTTTCGGTTAGTGTTAGGGTTAGGGGTAGGGTTAGGGTTTAGGGTTAGGGCTAGGGTTAGGGTACTGTTTAGGGTTAGGTATAGTGTTAGGTTTAGGTTATGGGATAGGGTTAGGGTTAGGGTTAGGTTATGGGTTAGGGTTAGTTGTTAGGGTTCAGGTTAGGGTATGGGATACGTTTAGGGTTAGGGTTAGGGAACGGGTTAGGGTTAGGGTTGGGGATAGGGTTAGGCTTAGGGTACGGCTTCAGGTTAGGGTTAGGGTTAGGGTATTGGTTTGTTTATGGGTTAGGGTACGGGTACGGTTATGGGTTAGTGTACAGGTTAGTGTTAGGGTTCGGGTTAGGTTTAGGGTCACGGTATGGATTAGGGTTAGGGTTAGGGTACGGGTTAGGATTAGGGTCCGGGAGAGTTAGAGTTAGGGTATGGGTTTTGGTTAGGGTTAGGGTTAGGGTACGGCTTAGGGTGAAGGTTAGGGTTAAGGTACACATTAGGGTTAGGGTTAGGGTACTGTTTAGGGTTAGGGTTAGGGTTAGGTTTAGTTTACGGGTTAGGGTTAGGGTTAGGGTTAGTTTACGTGTTAGGGATAGGGTTAGGGTGAGGTTTAGGTTTAGGGTAGGGTTAGGGTTAGGTTAGAGATATGGTTAGGGTTATGATTAGTGTTAGGGTTAGGTTAGGGGTAGTTTTAGTGTTAGGGTATGGGTTATGGTTAGGGTTAGGGTAGGGTACGGTTTAGGGTTAGGGTCGGTTAGGGTTAGTGTTAGGGTTAGGAGTTAGGGTTAGGGTTTGGGTTAGGGTTAGGGTTAGGTTTAGGGTTATGTTTAAGGGTTAGGGTTAAGGGTTAGGGTTAGGGGTTAGGGGTTCAGGTTCGGGTTAGGGGTTAGGGTTAGGGTTAGGGGTTAGGGTTAGGTTTTTGTTTAGAGTTAGGTTTAGGGGTTAGGGTTTAGGTTTAGGGTTTGGTGTTAGGTTTAGGTTTAGGGTTAGGGGTTAGGGTTAGGGTTATGGTTAGGTACGTGTTAGGGTTAGGGTTAGGGTTAGGATACGGGTTAGGGTACGGGTTAGGGTACGGGTTAGTGTTAGAGTACTGGTTAGGGTTAGGGTTAGGGGATGGGTTAGTGTACGGGTTAGGTTACGGGCTTAGGGTTAGGGTACGGGTTAGGGTATGGGTTAGCGTTGTGGTACAGGTTAATGATAGTGTACCTGTTAGGGTTAGGGTACGGGTTTGGTTAGGGTATGGGTTAAGTTTTGGGTTAGTGTTCGGCGTAGGGTTAGGGTTAGAGTTAGGGGTACGGTTAGGGTTAGGGTTAAGGGTTAGGGTTAAGGGTTAGGGTTAGGATAGGTTTAGTGTTAGGGGTTAGGGGTTAGGGGTCAGGGTTAGGGATTTGATTCGATTCGATTCTTTTTGATTCGATTCGATTTGACTCAATTATTTTTCAATTGGATTCGATTCAATTCTTTCAATTTGTTTCTTATCGATTCAATTCTTTTCGATAGATTCTTTTCTATTTGATTCAATTTGATTCGATTCGCTTCTTTTCGATTCGATTTGATTCGAGTCTTTTTGTTTCGATTCGTTTCAATTCGATTCTTTTCAGTTCGATTCGATTCAAATCTTTTCGATGCATTTCAATTGGATTCTTTACAATTCGATTCTTTTCAATTCGACTCGATTTTTTTCGATTCGACTCAATTCTTTTCCATTTGATTTGATTCGATTCTTTTCAATACGATTTGATTCTATTCTTTTCGATTCGATTCTCTTTGATTCGATTCTATTCTTTTCGATTCAATTTGATTTTTTTGATTCAATTCGATTCCTTTCGATTGGAATCAATTCGATTCAAATCTTTCGTTTCGATTTGATTCTTTTCGAATCGATTCGATTTTTTTTCGATTTGATTCTATTCTTTTCGATTTGATTCAATTCGATTCGAATCTTTTCGAATCAATTCTATTCTTTTCGATTCTATTCGATTCAATTTTTTCTTTTTTTTTAAATTTATTTATTTTTGATAGTTACAGAGAGAGAGAGAGAGAGAGAGGGAGAGGCAGAGACACAGGCAGAGGGAGAAGCAGACTCCATGCACCGGGAGCCCGATGTGGGACTCGATCCCGGGTCTCCAGGATCGCGCCCTGGGCCAAAGGCAGGCGCCAAACCGCTGCGCCACCCAGGGATCCCCGATTCAATTTTTTCGATTCGATTCGATTGTTTTCGATTCAATTCGATTCAATTCTGTTCGATTCAATTCGATTCGATTCGATACTTTTCGATTCGATTCTTTTCAATTCGATTCGATTCTTTTCGATTTGATCGATTCTTTTCAATTCGATTCGATTCGATTCAATTTGATTCTTTTCGATTCGATTCAATTATTTTTGATTCAACTCAATTCGATGGTTTGATTCGATTCTTTTCGATTCGATTTAATTAGATTCTTATCGATTCGATTCGATTATTTTTTATTCAATTCGATTCTATTCGAGTATTTTCGATTCGATTCGATTGCATTAGATTCGATTATTTTTTATTCAAATCGATTCGATTATTTTTGATTCGATTCGATTCATTTCGGTTCAATTCGATTATTTTTGATTCGAATCGATTCAATGAGAATCGATTATTTTCAATTCGATTTGATTCGATTCGATTATTTTTTATTCGATTTGATTCGATTCGATTCTTTCGATTTGATTCGATTATTTTTGATTCGAATCAATTCGATTCTTTTCGATCTGATTATTTTCGATTCGATTTGATTATTTTCGATTCAATTCGATTCGATGCAATTATTTTCGATTCAATTCAAATTAATTTGATTATTTTTTATTCGATTTGATTGCATTCGATTCGATTATTTTTGTTTCGATTCAATTATTTTTGATTCGATTCGATTCGATTATTTTCGATTCAATTCGGTTCGATTCGAATCGATTATTTTCGAATCAATTTTATTTGTTTTGGTTCGATTATTTTCGATTCGATTCGATTCAAATATTTTCGATTCAATTTGATTCGATTCGATTCGATTATTTTCGATTCGATTCGATTCGATTACTTTCGAATCAATTCGGTTCGATTCGATTCGATTATTTTTGATTCAATTCGGTTTGATTCGATTCGATTATTTTAGATTCATTTCGGTTCGATTTGGTTCTATTATTTTCGATTTGATTCGATTCGATTCGATTATTTTCGATTTGATTCGATTGGATTAGTTTAGATTATTTTCGATTCGATTAGAATCTTTTCAATTCAATTCGATTATTTCCGATTCGATTCAATGCGAATTGATTATTTTCAATTCGATTACATTCGATTCGATTCGAATCTTTTCAATTCGATTCAATTCTTTTCAATTCAATTCGATTCTTTTCGATTCGATTCAATATTTATGATTTGAATCGAATCGATTCTTTTCGATTCGATTATTTTAGATTCGATTCAATTGTTTTCTATTCAATTCGATTCGATTCACTTCGATTATTTTCGATTCACTTCGATTATTTTCGATTTAATTCGATGTGAATCGATTATTTTTGAATCGATTCGTTTTAATTCGATTCGATTTGATTCAATTCGATTTGATTATTTTCGATTCGATTCAATTATTTTCGATTTGATTCAATTCTTTTGGATTCGTTTCGATTATTTTCCATTCGAATCGATTCGATTATTTTCGATTCGATTATTTTCAATTCGATTTGATTATTTTCGATTCAATTTGATTATTTTCGATTCAATTCAATTCGATTATTTTCAATTCGATTCGATTCGATTCGAATCGATATTTCGATTTGATTCTATTTGATTATCTTTTATTCGATTCGGTTTATTTTTGATTCAATTCGATTTGATTCGATTATTTTCAATTCGATTCGATTCTTTTTGATTCAATTCGATTGTTTTCGTTTCCATTCTATTTGATTGTTTTCGATTCGATTGATTCGATTCGATTCGATTCTCTTCGATTCCAGTCTTTTTGAATCGATTCAATTTATTCTTTTCGATTCGATTCAATTCATTTGAATAATCGAATAGAATCGAACCGAATTGAAAAGATTTGATTTGAATCGAATAGAAAAGAATCGAATCAAAAAGAATGGAATCAAATAGAATCAAATCGAAAAGAATCGAATTGAATCAAAAAGAATCAAAACGAATTGAAAAAATCGAATCGAATCAAAGTGAAAAGAATCAAATTGAATCAAATCAAAAAGAATCTAATCAAATCGATAAAAATCAAATCGAATTGAATCAAATCGAACAGAATCCAATCGAATAACATCAAAAAGAAGCGAATCGAAAAGAATCGATCCAGTTGAAAAGAATCGAATCGAATTGAATCAAATAGAAAAGAATCGAATCAAATAAAAAAGAATCGAAACGAATTGTACAAGATTCGATTCGATTCGATTAATTTCGATTCAATTCGATTATTTTTGATTCGATTCGATTCTTTTGGATTCGATTCGATTTTCGATTCAAATCGATTCGATTCTTTTCGATTTGATTATTTTAGATTCCATTCGATTATATTCGATTCGATTCGATTATTTTCGATTCAATTTGATTAGATTAATTTCGATTCGATTCGATTCGATGCGAATCGATAATTTTCGATTCGATGATTTGATTCGATTATTATCGATTCGATTTGATTCAATTCTTTTTGATTCTATTCGATTATTTTCGATTCAATTATTTTCAATTCGATTCGATTATTTTCGATTCGTTTCGATTATTTTCAGTTCAATTTGATTAGATTATTTTCGATTAGATTTGATTCTATACGAATCAATAATTTTCGATTCCATTTGATTCGATGATTCGATTCAATTATTATCGATTCGATTTGATTCTATTCTTTTCGATTCGATTTGATTCTTTTCGATTCAATTCAATTGCATTCGATTCGATTCTTTTTGATTCAATTCGATTCGATTATTTTTGGTTTGATTCGATTATTTTCGATTCGATTATTTTCGATTTGAATCGATTCGATTCTTTTCGATTCCATTATTTTAGATTCGATTCGATTATTTTAGATTCGATTCGATTATTTTCTATTCAATTCGATTCAATTATTTTCGATTTGATTCGATTAGATGCAAATAGATTATTTTAGATTCGGTTCGATTATTTTAGATTGGAATCGATTCGATTCTTTTCGATTGGATTATTTTCGATTTGATTGGATTATTTTCGATTCAATTCGATTATTTTCAATTCAATTCTATTGGATTATTTTCGATTCGATTCGATGCGAATCGATTATTTTCGATTCAATTCGATTTGATGTGGTTATTTTCGATTCGATTCGATTTGATTCGATTGATTAATTTTGATTCGATTCGATTATTTTCGATTCATTTCAATTCAATTTGATTATTTTCGATTCGATTTGATTGGATTCGATTCGATTATTTTCGATTAGATCTGATTATTTTTTATTTGATTAATTCTTTTCGATTCGATTCGATTATTTTCAACTCAATTCGATCGATTCGGTTCAATTATTTTCGATTTGATTTGATTTGATTCGATTATTTTCGATTCGATAAGATTACTTTCGATTCGATTATTTTCGATTCAAGTTCATTATTTTCAATTCAATTCAATTCGATTATTTTCGATGCGATTCAATGCGAATCGATTATTTTCGATTAGATTCGATTCAATTATTTTCGATTTGATTTGATTCGATTATTTTCAATTCGATTCAATTTGATTATTTTCATTTCGATTCGGTTCAATTCGATTCTATTATTTTCGATTCGATTCGTCTCGTATCGATTCGAATCGTTTTGATTCAATTCGATTATTTTCGATTTGAATCGATTCTTTTCTTTACGATTCGATTCTTTTCGATTCGGTTTGATATTTTCGATTCGAAACGACTCGATTCTTTTTGATTCGAGTATATAAGATTCGATCCGATTCTTTTCGATTCGATTCTATATGATTCTTTTCGATTGTATTCGATTCGATTCTTTTCGGTTCTATTCGATTCGATTCTTTTCGATTCCATTCGATATGATTCGATTCTTTTCGATTCGATTCTTTTTGATTCGATTCGATTCGATTCTTTTCGTTTAGATTCGATTCTTTTCGATTTGATTCAATTCGATTTGAATCTTTTCGTTTCGATTAGATTCTCTACAATTCGATTCTTTGGATTCGATTCTTTTTGATTCGATTCGATGTGATTCTTTTCTATTCGATTCGATTCAATTCGATTCTTTTCAACTCGAATCGATTCAATACGATTCAACTCAATTTCTTTTGATTTAATGCAATTTGATACGATTTTTTTCGAATCGATTTGATTCGATTCGATTATTTTAGATTCGACTCGATTTGATTCAATTCCATATCAATTCCATTCAATTCCAATTATTCTTGATTCGATTCGATTATTTTTTATTCAATTCGATTCAATTATTTTCGATTCGATGTGATTCGATTCAGTCAATTCGATTTGATTCTTTTCAATTCGATTTGATTAGATGCTTTTCGATTTGATTGCATTCGATGCAATTCTTTTCGATTCGATTTGATTCTTTTCTTTTTTTTTTAATTTTTTAAAATTTATTTATGATAGTCACACACACACACACACAGAGAGAGGCAGAGACATAGGCAGAGGGAGAAGCAGGCTCCATGCACCGGGAGCCTAATGTGGGATTCGATCCTGGGTTCCAGGATCGCGCCCTGGGCCAAAGGCAGGCGCCAAACTGCTGCGCCACCCAGGGATCCCCGATTTGATTCTTTTCGATTCGATTCGATTCTTTTCAATATAATTCTATTCTTTTGAATTCGATTCGATTTGATTCTTTTCGATTCGATACGATTCAATTCTTTGTGATTCGATTCGATTCAATTCGATCTTTTTGATTCGATTTGATTCTTTCCATTTGATTCGATTCTTTTTGATTTTTTGCTGTTCGAATCGATTCAATTTGATTCTTTTCAATTCAATTCGATTCGATTCTTTTCGTTTTGATTTGATTCTTTTCTATTTTATTTGATTCGATTCATTTCAATTAGATTCGATACTGTTTGATTCGATTCAATTCGATTGGAATCAATCGATTCTTTTTGATTCAATTAGATTCGATTCGATACAATTCTTTTCGATTCAATCCTTTTCAGTTCTGTTCGATTCGATTCTTTTCGATTCAGTTCGATTTGATTCTTTTCGATTCGATTCGATTCTTTTTGATTCGATATGATGTGATTCGTTTCGATTTTTTTTGATTCGTTTCGATTCGAATCTATTTGATTCAATTCGATTCGATTGATTCTTTTCGATTCAATTCAATTCGATTTGAATCAATTCCATTTGATTCGATTCTTTTTGATTCGATTAGATTCTTTTCGATTCGATTCAATTCTTTTCGATTCTTTTTGAATCGATTTTTTCGATTCTATTCTTTTCAATTCGATTTGATTCTTTTCAATTTGATTCTTTTCGATTCGATTCGATTTGACTCTTGTTTTGATTCGATTCTTTTTGATTCGATTCGATTCTATTCTTTTCGTTTCGATTAGATTCTCTTCGATTCAATTCTTTTCAATTCAATACGATTTGATTCGATTCTTTTCGATTCGATTCAATTCGATTCGATTCTTTGCAATTCGATTCAATTCAATTCGATTCTTTTCAATTCGATTTTTTCGATTTGATTCTTTTCAATTCGATTCGATTCTTTTCAATTTGATTCTTTTTGATTCGATTCAATTCGACTCTTGTCGTTTCGATTCGATTCTTTTTATTCGAGTAGATTCGATTCTTTTCATTTCGATTACATTCTCTTTGATTCGATTCTTTTCTTTTCAATTAGATTCTTTTCGATTCGATTCTTTTCGATTTGATTCGATTCTATCATTTGGATTCGATTTGTTACATTTTGATTAGATTCTTTTCTATTCGATTCGATTCAATTCTTTTGGATTCAATTGGATTCGTTTAGATAATTTTTGATTCGATTCGATTCTTTTCCCTTAGCTTAGATTCGATTCTACTCGATTCGATTCATTTTGATTCTTTTTGATTCGATTCTTTTCGATTCGGTTTGATTCTTTTTGATTCAATTCGATTCTTTTCGATTCGATTCGATTCAATTATTTTTTATTAAATTCGATTCAATTATTTTCGATTCAATGCAATTTGATTAGATTCTTCTCATTTCAATTCAATTCAATTCTTTCGAATTTGATTCGATTCGATTCTTTTCGATTTGATTCGATTCTTTTCCACTCGATCTGATTTGATTCATTTTGATATTTTTCGATTCGTTTCAATTCGAATCTATTCGATTCAATTCGATTCGATTCTTTTTGATTCAATTCGATTCGATTCAATTCCATTCGATTCGATTCTTTTCGATTCGATACGATTCAATTCGATTCTTTTCGTTGTGAATCAATTCAATTCGATTCTTTTTGATTCGATTCGATTCGATTCTTTTACATTTGATTCGATACGATTCTTTTCAATTCGATTCAATTCGATTCGTTTTGATTCGTTTCGATTCTCTTTGATTTTTTTGATTCGATCTTTTCAATCGATTTGATTCGATTTGGTTCTTTTCGATTCAATTCTTTTTTATTCGATTTGATTCTTTTCTATTCAATTCTTTTCGAGTCGATTTGATTCTTTTCAATTCGATTCGATTCTTTTCGTTTAAATTCGATTCTCTTCGACTCGATTCGATTCGATTCGAATCTTTTTGTTTCGATTAGATTCTCTACAATTCGATTCTTTGGATTCGATTCTTTTTGATTTGATTCAATTTGATTTTTTCAATTCGATTCGATTCGATTCTTTTCAATTCGAATCGATTCAATACTATTCAATTCGATTACTTTTGATTCCATGCAATTTGATTCAATTTTTTTCGAATCAATTTGATTTGATTCGATTATTTTCAATTCGACTCGATTTGATTGGATTAGATTATTGATTCAATTCCAATCATTCTTGATTCGATTCGATTAGATTCGATTATTTTTTATTCAATTCGATTCAATTATTTTCGATTCGATGCGATTCAATTCAATCAATTCGATTCGATTCTTTTCAATTTGATTCGATTCGTTTCTTTTCGATTTGATTGCATTCAGTTCAATTCTTTTCGATTCGATTCTTTTCAATTCGATTCGATTCTTTTCAATACAATTCTATTCTTTCGATTCGATTTGATTTGATTCTTTTCGATTCGATACAATTCGATTCTTTTTGATTAGATTCGATTCAATTCGATTCTTTTCAATTCAATATTTTCGATTCAATACGATTCTTTCTGTTTCGATTCGATTTTCTATTCGTTGCTTTTCGATTCGATTCAATTAGATTCTTCAATTCAATTAGATTCGATTCTTTTCATTTCGATTTGATTCTTTTCTATTTTATTTGATTCGATTCATTTCAATTAGATTCGATACTGTTCGATTCGATTCTTTTCGATTCAATTCGATTGGAATCGATTCGATTCTTTTCGATTCAATTCGATTCGATTCAATACGATTCTTTTCGATTCAATTCGATTTGATTCTTTTCGGTTCTGTTCGATTCGATTTTTTTCGATTCAGTTCGATTCGATTCTTTTCGATTCGATTCGATTCTTTTCCATTCGATATGATTCGATTCGTTTCGATTTTTTGATTCATTTCGATTCGAATCTATTTGATTCTTTTCGATTCAATTCGATTCGATTGATTTTTTTCGATTCAATTCGATTCGATTCGATTCCATTCGATTCGATTCTTTTCAATTCGATTTGATTCTTTTCTATTCGATACAATTCGACTCGATTCTTTTCGATTCGATTCAACTCAACTCGATTCTTTTCAATTCGATTTTTTTGATTCGATTCTTTTCTATTCGATTCGATTCTCTTCGATTTGATTTTTTCATTTCGATTCGATTCGATTCGATTCTTTTCGTTTCAATTAGATTCTTTTCGATTTTATTTGATTCAATTCTTTTCTATTAGATTCGGAACTGTTCGATTCGTTTCTTTTCGATTCAATTCCATTGGAATCGATTCTTTTCGATTCAATTTGATTCGATACGATCCTTTTCGATTGTATTCGATTCGATTCTTTTCGGTTCTATTCGATTCTTTTCGATTCAATTCAATATGATTCGATTCTTTTCGATTCCATTCGATACGATTCGATTCTTTTCGATTCGATTTGATTCTTTTCATTTTTATTCGATTCGTTTCGATTCTATTCAATTCGATTCTTTTCGATTTGATTCGTTTCAATGCTATTCAATTCGATTCGATTCTTTTCGATTCAATTCAATTCGATTCGATTCTTTTCTATTCATTTCGATTCTTTTCGATGCTATTCGATTCGATTCTTTCCAATTCGATTTGATTCGATACGATTCGATTCTTTTTGATTCGATTCGATTCTTTTCGGTTCTATTCGATTTGATTCTTTTCAATTCAATTAGATATGATTCGATTCTTTTCAATTCGATTCAATTTGATTCTTTTCGATTCGATTCGGTTTGATTGTTTACTATTTGATTCGATACAATTGGATTCTTTTCGTTTCGATTTGATTATTTTCGATTCGATTCTTTTCAATTTGATTCAATTCGATTCTTTGGATTCGATTCGATACTGTTTGATTCTATTTAATTCTTTTGGATTCAATTTGATTCGTTTCGATTCTTTTCAATTCGATTCAAATCTTTTCACTTCGCTTCGATTAGATTCTACTCTATTCATTTCAAATCGATCGATTCTTTTTGATTCGATCTATTCGATTATTTTCGATTCGGTTCGATTCGATTCAATTCTTTTCTTTTTTTTTAATAATATTTTTTTATTTATGACAGTCACACAGAGAGAGAGAGAGAGAGGCAGAGACACAGGCAGAGGGAGAAGCAGGCTCCATGCACCGGGAGCCCAATGTGGGATTAGATCCCAGGTCTCCAGGATCGCGCCCTGGGCCAAAGGCAGGCGCCAAACCGCTGCGCCACCCAGGGATCCCCGATTCATTTCTTTTCGATTCGATTCGATTCCTTTCCATTCGATCTGATTAGATTCATTTCGAATTTTTTTGATTCGATTCGATTCGAATCTATTTGATTCTTTTCGATTCAATTCTATTCAATTCAATTCTTTTCGATTCAATTCGATTCGATTCCATTCGATTCGATTCTTTTCAGTTAGATTCTACTCTTTTTGATTCAATTCAATTCAATTCTTTTTGATTCATTTCGATTCGATTCTTTTCGATTCAATTAAATTCTTTTCGATGCTATTCGATTCGATTCTTTTTGATTCGATTCGATACGATTTGTTTCTTTTCAATTCGATTCTTTTCGGTTCTATTCAATTTGATTCTTTTCAATTCAATTAGATATGATTCGATTCTTTTCGATTCAATTCGATACCATTAGATTCTTTTCAATTCTATTCAATTTGATTCTTTTCGATTCGATTCGATTTGATTGTTTATGATTTGATTTGATACAATTGGATTCTTTTCGTTTTGATTCGATTCTTTTCGATTTGATTTGATTCGATTCTTAGGATTCGATTAGATACTGTTCAATTCGATTCAATTCTTTTGGGTTCAATTTGATTCGTTTCGATTCGATTCGAATCTTTTCGCTTTGCTTCGATTCGATTCTACTCTATTCATTTCAAATTGATTCGATTCTTTTTGATTCGATCTATTTGATTATTTTCGATTCGGTTCGATTCGATTCGATTCTTTTCTCTTCGATTCGATTCTTTTCGCTGCTATTCGATTAGATTATTTTCGATTCGATTCTTTTCGATTCTATTTGATTCGATTTGATTCTTTTCAATTCAATTAGATATGATTTGATTCTTTTCGATTCTATTCGATACCATTCAATTCTTTTTGATTCGATTCGATTTGTTTGTTTACGATTTGATTCGATTCAATTGGATTCTTTTCATTTCGATTCGATTCTTTTCAATTCGATTCTTTTCGATTTGATTCAATTGGATTTTTTGGATTCGATTCGATACTCTGATTCGATTCAATTCTTTTGGATTCAATTCGATTCTTTTCAATTCTTTTCGATTCGAATCTCTTCACTTCGCTTCGATTCGATTCTACTCTATTCATTTCAAATCGATTCGATTCTTTTTGATTCGATCTATTCGATTATTTTCGATTCAGTTCGATTCCATTCAATTCTTTTCAATTCGATTCGATTCTTTTCCATTCGATCTGATTAGATTCGTTTCGAATTTTTTCGATTCGATTCGATTCTTTTCGATTCAATTCGATTTGAATTCCTTTCTTTTCGAATCGATTTGATTTGATTTGATTCTTTTCGATTCCATTTGAATCGATTTTTTCGATTCAATTCTTTTAGATTCGATTCAATTCAATTTTTTTCAATTCGATTCGATTCTTTTCAATTCGATTTGATTCGATTCAATTCGATTTGAATCTATTCGATTAGATTCTTTTCAATCTGATTCTTTTCGATTTGATTCGATTCAGTTCTTTTCAATTCGATTCGATTTTTTTCAATTCGATTATGTTCTTTAAGGTTCAATTCTATTTTTTTGATTCAATTCGATTCTTTTCTATTCGATTCGATTCTTTTCGATTTGAATTGATAGTTTTCTATTCTTTTCGATTCCTTTCGATTCGATTCGATTCTTTTCGATTCAATTTTTTTGATTCGATTCGATTCTTTTAGATTCGATTCTTTTCATTTCGATTCGATTCCTTTCGATTCAATTCGATTCGATTCTTTTCGATTCGATTCTTTTCGATTCCATTCCATTCTTTTCCATCCGGTTCGATATTTTTTATTTGATTCTTTTTTATTAGATTTTTTTATTCTTTTCGATTCGATTCTTTTCAATTAGGTTCGATTCTTTTCGGTTCTATTCGATTTGATTCTGTTCAATTCAATTAGATATGATTCGATTCTTTTCGATTCAATTCGATACCATTCGATTCTTTTCGATTCGATTAAATTTGATTATTTCCGATTTGATTCGATTTGATTGTTTACGATTTGATTCGATACAATTGGATTTTTTTCGTTTTAATTCTATTCTTTTTGATTCGATTCTTTTAGATTTGAATTGATTCAATTCTTTGGATTTGATTAGATACTGTTCGATTCGATTCAATTGTTTTGGATTCAATTCGATTCATTTCGATTCGATTCGAATCTTTTCACTTCGCTTCGATTCGATTCTACTCTATTCATTTCAAGTCGATTCGATTCTTTTTGATTCGATCTATTTGATTATTTTTGATTAGGTTCGATTCGATTCAATTCTTTTCGATTCGATTCGATTCTTTTCCATTCGATCTGATAACATTCGTTTCACATTTTTTCGATTCGATTCGAATCTATTCGATTCTTTTCTATTCAATTCGATTCGAATTCCTTTCTTTTCATTTTTTTAAATTTTAATTTTTATTTATGATAGTCACAGAGAGAGGGGGGGCGCAGAGACACAGTCAGAGGGAGAAGCAGGCTCCACGCACTGGGCCAAAGGCAGGCGCCAAACCGCTGCGCCACCCAGGGATCCCGAATTCCTTTCTTTTCGAATCAATTTGATTCGATTCCGTTCTTTTTGATTCCATTCGAATCGATTTTTTGGATTCAATTCTTTTAGATTCGATTCAATTCGATTTTTTCAATTCGATTCGATTTGATTCAATTCGATTTGAATCTATTCGATTAGATTCTTTACAGTTCGATTCTTTTCGATTTGATTCGATTTGGTTCTTTTTGATTTGATTCGATTCTTTTCAATTCGATTCTGTTCTTTAAGGTTCAATTCGATTTTTTGATTCAATTCGATTCTTTTCAATTTGATTCGATTCTTTTCGATTCGAATTGATAGTTTTCTATTCTTTTCGATTCCTTTCGATTCGATTCGATTCTTTTCGATTCAATTGTTTTCGATTCGATTCTTTTCGATTCGAATCTTTTCGATTCAATTCGATTCGATTCTTTTCCACTCAATTCTTTTCGATTCGATTCGATTCTTTTCCATTCTATTCAATATTTTCGATTCGATTCAATTCTTTTTAGATTTTTTTCGATTCTTTTCGATTCAATTCGATTCGATTCTTTTCAATTTGATTTGATTTTTTTCTATTCGATACGATTCGATTCTTTTCGATTCGATTCGATTCTTTTCGGTTCTATTCAATTTGATTCTTTTCAATTCAATTAGATATGATTCGATTCTTTTTGATTCAATTCGATACCATTCGACTCTTTTCGATTCAATTCGATTCGAATTCCTTTCTTTTCGAATCGATTTGATTCGATTCGATTCTTTTTGATTCCATTCGAATCGATTTTTTTGATTCAATTCTTTTAGATTCGATTCAATTCGATTTTTTTCTATTCGATTCTATTCTTTTCGATTCGATTCTATTCTATTCGATTCGATTCAATTCGATTTGAATCTATTCGATTATATTCTTTACAATTTGATTCTTTTCGATTTGATTCAATTTGGTTCTTTTTGATTCGATTCGATTCTTTTCAATTTGATTCTGTTCTTTAAGGTTCAATTCGATTTTTTGATTCAATTCGATTCTTTTCGATTCGATTCAATTCTTTTCGATTTGAATTGATAGTTTTCTATTCTTTTCGATTCCTTTCGATTCGATTCGATTCTTTTCGATTCAATTGTTTTAGATTCGATTCGATTCTTTTCGATTCAATTCGATTCGATTCTTTTCAATTTGATTTGATTCTTTTCTATTCGATACGATTTGATTTCTTTTCGATTCGATTTGATTCGATTCTTTTCGGTTCTATTCAATTTGATTCTTTTCAATTCAATTAGATATGATTCGATTCTTTTCGATTCAATTCGATACCATTCGATTCTTTTGGATTCAATTCGATTCGAATTCCTTTCTTTTCGAATCGATTTGATTCGATTTGATTCTTTTTGATTCCATTCGAATCGATTTTTTTGATTCAATTCTTTTAGATTCAATTCAATTAGATTTTTTTCGATTCGATTCGATTGTTTTCATTTCGATTTGGTTCTTTTCGATTCGATTCAAATCGATTTGAATCTATTCGATTAGATTCTTTTCAGTTTGATTCTTTTCGATTTGATTCAATTCGGTTCTTTTTTATTCGATTCGATTCTTTTTTATTCAATTCTGTTCTTTTTGGTACAATTCGATTTTTTTATTCAATTTGATTCTGTTCTATTCGATTCGAGTTGATTCTTTTGGATTCGATTCGATACTTTTCTATTCTTTTCGATTTTTTCAATTCGATTCGATTCTTTTCAATTCGATTCTTTTCGATACGATTCGATTCCTTTCGATTCAATTTGTTTCAATTCTTTTCCATCATTTCTTTTTGATTCGATTCGATTCTTTTCCATTCGATTCTGTATGTTCGATTTGATTTGATTCTTTTTTATTAGATTTTTTTCGATTCTTTTCGATTTGATTCGATTCGATTCTTTGAGATTTGATTTGATTCTTTTCAATTCGATTTGATTCGATTCTTTCGAGTCGATTTGATTCGATTCGATTCTTTTTGATTCGATTCGATTCCTTTCAATTCGATTCAATTCTTTTCGATTCTTTTCAATTCAATTCGTTTTTTTTGAATTGATTTGATTGTTTTCGTCGACTCTTTTTGACTCGATTCATTTGGATTCGATTCGTTTCGATTCTTTTCGATTTGATTTGATTCTTTTCAAATCGATTCGATTCGTTTTTCTATTCGATTTTTTTCGATTCGTCGATTTGATCCTTTTTGATTCGATCCTTTTCAATTCCATTCCATTCTTTTTGATTTGATACGATTCTTTTCGATTTGATTCTTTTCGATTCAGTTCTATTCTTTTTGAATCGATTCGATTATTTTCAATCGTTCGGTTCGATTCAATTCGAATCTATTCGATTCAATTATTTTCGATTCGATTCTTTTCGATTCAATTCAATTCAATTCTTTTCGATTTGATTCAATTCTTTTCTATTCGATTCGATTAATTCCCATTCAATATTTTTCGATTCGATTCGATTCTTTTCCATTCGATTCGATATTTTCGTTTCGATTCGATTTTTTTTATTAGATTTTATCGATTCTTTTCTATTCGATTCGATTCAATTTGATTCTTTTCTTTTTGATACAATTCAATTCGATTCTTTTTGTTTAGATTTGATTCTTTTCGATTCGATTTGATTCGATTCAATTCTTTTCGATTCGATTCGATTTGATCTTTTTGATTCGATTTGATTCTCTTCGATTCAATGTTTTTCGTTTCGATTCGATATTTTTCTATTAGTTTCTTTTCGATTCGATTCAATTCTTTTCTATTCGATTCGATTCTATTCGAATCTTTCTATTTGAGTGTTTTTGATTTGAATTCCTTTCATTTCGAATCGATTCGATTCGATTCTTTTCGATTCGATTCTTTTTTATTTGCTTCTATTTGATTCGATTATTTTCACTTCCATTCGATTCGATTCTTTTGATTTGGTGTGATTTGATTCGATTTTTTTCAATTCGATTCGATTCGAGTCTTCAATTCGATTCTTTTCTGTTCGAATTTCTTTTCGAATCGATTCGATTCGATTCTTTTCGATTTGATTTGATTCGATTCGATTCTTTTCAATTCGATTCGATTCTATTGATTCGATTCGATTCTTTTCTCGAGTCGATAAGAATAGAATCGAATCGGGTTTTTCATATCGATTCGATTCTTTTCGATTCGACTCTTGGATTCGATTATTTTGGATTCGATTCTTTTCGATTTGATTCGATTCTTTTCGATTCGATTCTGTTCGATTCTTTTCGATTCAATTCGATTCGATTCTTTTCCATTCGATTCGATATTTTCAATTCAATTCGATTCTTTTTTATTAGATTTTTTTATTCTTTTCGATTCGATTCGATACGATTCTTTTCGATTTGATTTGATTCTTTTCTATTCAATTCGATTCGATTTTTTTCGTTTTGATTCGATAGTTTTTGATTCGTTTCTTTTTTTTAAAGATTTTATTTATTTATTTATTCATGATAATCACAGAAAGAGAGAGAGAGAGAGAGGCAGCGACACAGGCAGAGGGAGAAGCAGGCTCCATGCAGGGAGCCTGGTGTGGTATTCGATCCCGGGTCTCCAGGATCGCGCCCTGGGCCAAAGGCAGGCGCCAAACCGCTGCGCCACCCAGGGATCCCGATTCGTTTCCTTTTGATTCGTTTCAATTCGAATCTTATGATTCGAGTCTTTTCGATTCGAATTCCTTTCTTTTCCAAACGATTTGATTCGATTCGATTCTTTTCGATTCGATTCGATTGGATTTTTTTTGATGCGATTCGATTTTTTTATTCGATTCAATAGTTTTCGATTAGTTTCTTTTCAATTTGATTCAATTCGATTCAAATGTGTCGATTCGATTCTTTTCGATTTGATTAGATTCTTTTTGATTCGATTCGACTCGATTCTTTTCGATTCGATTCGATTCTTTACACTTCCATTCGATTTGATTCTTTTGATTCTGTGCGATTCGATTCGATTTTTTTGAATCAATTTGATTTGATTCTTTTTGATTTGAGTCTGTTCGATTCGATTTCCTTTCTTTCGAATCGATTTGATTCGATTCGATTCTTTTCTATTCGATTCGATATGATCTTTTCAATTCGATTCAATTCGATTCGATTCTTTTAGATTAGATTTGATTCATTTTTTTCAATTCGATTCAATACTTTTTGATTCGATTCTTTTCAATTCGATTCAATTCTTTTTGATTCGATTCGAATCTATTCGATTAGATTCCTTTCAATTCGATTCTTTTCGATTTGATTCGATTCGGTTCTTTTCGATTCGATTCTTTTCAGTTAAAATCGATTTTTGTGATTTGATTAGATTCTTTTTCATTCGATTTGTTTCGATTCTTTTCGATTGGATTTGATTTGATTCGATTCTTTTTTATTTGATTTGATTCGATTCTTTTCAATTTGAATCGTTTGATTCGATTCTTTTTGATTCGATTCTTTTCGATTCGATTCGAGTTCGATTCGATTCGTTTCTTTTATATTTGATTTGATTCGATTCGATCCTTTTTGATTCGATTCCATTCTTTTTGATTCGATTCGATTTGATTTGAATCTATTCTATTCGATTCTTTACAATTCTATTCTTTTCTATTTGATTCGATTCAGTTCTTTACAATTCCATTTCGATTTGATTCTTTTCGATTCGATTCGATTCGATTCGATATGAATCTATTCTCTTCGATTATTTTCGATTTGATTCGATTCAGTTCTTTTCGATTCGATTCGATTTGATTCCTTTTGATTCGATTCATTTCTTTCCGATTCGATTTGATTCTTTTCCATTCAATTCGATTTGATTCTTTTCGACCAATATGATTCGATTCGATTCTTTTTGATTCGATTCGAGTTGATTCTTTTTGATTCGAATCAATACTTTTGTATTCTTTTCGACGCGATGCGATTATTTTCAATTCGATATCATTAGATTCGTTTGTTTTTTGAATCGATTTGATTCTTTTTGAATCGACTCTTTTCGATTTGATACATTTGGATTCGATTCTTTTTGATTCAATTTGATTCAATTCACTTCTTTTCGAATCGATTCAATTCAATTCTCTTTGATTCGACTTATTCAATTCAATTCGATTCTTTTCGATTCGATTCTTTTCACTTCCATTCGATTTGATTCTTTTGATTCGGTGCGGTTCGATTCGATATTTTTTATTTGATTTGATACTTTTCGATTCGAGTCTTTTTGATTCGAATTTCTTTCTTTTCAAATCGATTTGATTCGATTCGATTCCTTTTGATTCCATTCGAATCTATTTTTTCGATTTGATTCTTTTAGATTCGATTCAATTCGATTTTTTTCTATTCGATTTGGTTCTTTTCGATTCAATTCAATTCTTTTCGATTCGATTCAATTCGATTTGAATCTATTCGATTAGATTCTTTTCAATTTGATTCTTTTCGATTTGATTTGATTCGGTTCTTTTCGATTCATTTCGATTGTTTTCGATTCAATTCGATTCTTTTTGGTTCAATTCGATTTTTTGGTTCAATTCGATTCTTTTCAATTCGATTCGAGTCGATTGTTTTCGATTCAAATAGATACTTTTCTATTCTTTTCGATTCTTTTTGATTCGATTCGATTCTTTTCGATTCGATCCTTTTTGATTCAATTCGATTTGATTCTTTTGGATTCGATTTGATTCTTTTCGATTCGATTCAATTCGATTCGGTTCTTTTCTATTCTTTTCAATTCGATTCGATTCAATTATTTTTTATTCGATTCAATTCGATTAGTTTTTTTCGATTGATGCTTTTCGATTCTACTCCTTTCGACTTTCATTTGGATTAAATTCTTTTCGATTCGATTTGATTCGATTCTTTTCGATTCGATTCGATTCTTTTTAATTCGTTTCTTTTTGATTCCATTCAAATAATTTCAGTTCGATTAGATTCTTTTCAATTCAATTCGATTTGATTCGAAACTCTTTGATTCAATTCTTTTCTATTTGATTCGATTCGATTGTTTTCGATTCAATTCGATTCAATTCTTTTCAATTCAATTCGATGCTCTTCTATTCGATTCTTTTTTATTTGATTTGCTTCGATTATTTTTGATTCGATTCATTTCTTTTCGATTCGATTCGATTCGATTCTTTTTGATTCATTTCGAATTGATTCCATCTTTTTCGATTCGATTCGATTCAATTTTTTTCATTCGATATGATTTTTTTCGTTTCGATATGATAGTTTTCGATTTGTTTCTTTTCTTTTTCTTTCTTTTTTTAAAATTTTTATTTATTCATGAAAGGCACACAGTGAGAGAGAGAGGCAGAGACACAGGCAGAGGGAGAAGCAGGCTCCATGCACCGGGAGCCCGACGTGGGATTCGATTCCGGATCTCCAGGACCGTGCCCTGGGCCAAAGGCAGGCGCCAAACTGCTGCGCCACCCAGGGATCCCGATTCGTTTCTTTTCGATTCTATTCGATTTGATTCTTTTCGTTTCGATTCAATTTGATTCGATTCGATTCGAGTCTTTTTGATTCGAATTCCTTTCTTTTAGAATCGAATCGATTCAATTCTTTTCGATTCCATTCAATTTGATTCTTTTTTTGAAACAATTCGATTCTTTTCGATGCCACTCTTTTCGATTAGATTCATTTGGATTCGATTCTTTTCGATTCGATTAGATTCGATTCTTTTCAATTCGATTTGAGTCGATTCTTTTAGATTCGTTTCTTTTTTATTCCATTCGAATCTTTTCGATTTGATTAGATTCTTTTCAATTCAATTCGATTCGATTCGAAACTCTTCGATTGAATTCTTTTCTATTCGATTCTTTTCAATTCGATTCGATTCTTTTCGATTCAATTCATTTCTTTTCGATTTCATTTTTTCTATTCGATTCTTTTTTATTTGATTTGTTTCAATTATTTTCTATTTGATTTGATTCTTTTCAATTCGATTCAATTCAATCCTTTTTGATTCGATTCGATTCCATTCGATTTTTTTGGTTTCGAAACGATAGTTTTCGAATCGTTCTTTTCGATTCTATTCAATGCGATTCTTTTTGTTTCGATTCGATTTGATTCAAATCTTTCGATTCGAGTCTTTTCGATTCGATTTCCTTTCTTTTAGAATCGATTCGATTCGATTCATTTCGATTCAATTCGATTGGATTCGATTCGATTGTTTTCACTTCCATTCGATTCAATTCTTTGGATTCGGGGTGATTCGATTCGATTTTTTTGGATCTGATTCGATTCGATTTGATTCGATTCAATTCGATTCTTTTCAATTCGAATCGATTCGATTCTTTTCGATTCAATTCGATTAGCTTCTTTTAGATTTGATTCGATTCAATTTTTTTCGATTCTATTCAATTCTTTTCGATTCGATTCTATTCTTTCGATTCAATTCTTTTCGATTCGAATAGATTCTTTTCAATTAGATTTGATTCGATTCGATTCAATTCTTTTTGATTCGATTCAATTTGATTTGAATCTATTCTATTTGATTCTTTTCAATTTGATTCTTTTCGATATGGTTCAATTCAGTTCTTTTCGATTCAATTTGATTTGATTCCTTTCGATTCGATTCTTTTCTATTCGATTCGATTCGATTTGAATCTATTCTATTCGATTCTTTTCAATTCGATTCTTTTTTTAAAATATTTTTTTCTTTTATTTATTTATGATAGTCACAGAGAGAGAGAGAGAGGAAGAGACACAGGCAGAGGGAGAAGCAGGCTCCATGCACCGGGAGCCCGATGTGGGACTCGATCCTGGGTCTCCAAGATCACGCCCTGGGCCGAAGGCAGGCGCCAAACCGCTACGCCACCCAGGGATTCCAATTTGATTCTTTTTGATTTGATTCGATTCAGTTCTTTTCGATTCGATTCGATTTGACTCTTTTCGATTCGATTCGATTCTTTCCGATTCAATCTGATTCTTTTTGATTCAATTTGATTCGATTCTAATTCGAGTCGATTCTTTTTGATTCGAATCGATACTTTTCTATTCTTTTCGATTCGATTCGATTATTTTCGATTCGATTCCATTCGATTTGTTCTTTTTTTTTGAATCGATTCGATTCTTTTCGATTCGACTCTTTTAGATTCGATTCATTTGGATTCGATTCTTTTTGATTCGATTCAATTCGATTCTTTTCGATTCAATTTGTTTTGATTCGATTCGATTTATTTTTTTTGAATCAACTCGATTCTTTTCATTCGACTCTTTTTGATTCGATTCATTTGGATTCTATTATTTTCGATTCGATTTGATTCTTTTCGATTCGATTCGATTCGATTCGATTATTTTCTATTCGATTCGTTTCAATTCGATTATTTTTTATTTGAATTGTTTCGATTTGATTCAATTCGATTATTTTCGAGTTGATTCGATTCGATTATTTTCGGTTCTATTCGTTTCGATTAGATTCGTTTCGATTATTTTCGATTCAATTCATTTCAATTCGTTTATTTTCGATTTGATTCGTTTCGATGTGATTCGATTCGATTATTTTCTATTCAATTCGTTTCGATTTGATTTGATTCGATTATTTTTGATTCGATTCATTTCGATTCAATTCGATTTTTTCGATTCGATTCTGTTCCATTTGATTCGATTCTTTTCGATCGACACTTTTCAATTCCATTCGTTTCGATTCATTTCGATTGATTCGATTCGATCTTTTTCAATTCGATTCCTTTCTATTCAATTTTATTCTTTTCGATTCAATTCGATTCTTTTTGATTTGATTAGATACTTTTCGATTCGATTCGATTCTTTTCATTTGATTCGATTCTTTTCAATTCGATTGGATTTGATTCTTTTCAATATGATTCGATTTTTTTCGATTCAATTCTTCTTTATTTGATTTGTATCGATTCTTTTCCAATAGATTTGATTCGATTCTTTTCGATTTGATTTGATTCTTTTCGATTCAATTCTTTTCGATTCAATCCGATCTTTTCTATTCGATTTGATTCAATTCGATCCTTTTCGATTCGACTCGATTCTTTTTTATTAGATTTTTCAATTCTTTTCAATTCAATTTGATTCGATTCTTTTCTATTTGATTTGATTCTTTTTTCGATACGATTCTATTCGATCCTTTTTGATCCGATTCGATTCTTTCCGATTCGATTTGATTTTTTTCGTTTCGATTCGATAGTTTTTGATTCGTTTCTTTTTGATTCGATTCGATTCGAATCATATGATTTGAATTCCTTTCTTTACCAAACGATTTGATTCGATTCGATTCTTTTCGATTCAATTAATTCTTTTCGATTTGATGGGATTCTTTTCTATTCGATACAATTCGATTCGATCCTTTTCGATTCGATTCGATTCTTTTCAATTCGATTCGATTCGATTCTTATATTCGATTCGATTTGATCTTTTTTGATTCGATTCTCTTCGATTCGATCCGTTTCTATTTTTTTCCTTTCCATTCGATAATTTTCTATTCGTTTCTTTTCTATTCTATTCGATTCGATTCTTTTTGATTCAATTCGAATCTTTCTATTAGAGTGTTTTTGATTTTAATTCCTTTCCTTTTGATGCGATTCGATTCTTTTCGATTCGATTTGATTCGATTCTTTTAATTCAATTCGATTCGATTATTTTCACTTCCATTCGATTCGATTCTTTTGATTCAGTGCGATTCGATTTGATTTTTTCGATTCGATTCGATTCGAGTCTCTTCAATTTGAATTTCTTTCTTTTCAAATCGATTTGATTCGATTCTTTTTGATTTGATTCGATTTGATTCTTTTCGATTCGAGTCGATTCTTTTCAATTCCATTTGATTCTTTTTGATTCAATTTGATTCGATTCTTTTCGATTCGATCCGATTCTTTTCTATTCGATTTGATTCGATTCGATCCTTTTCGATTCGATTCTATTCCTTTCGATTTGATTTGATTTTTTTTTATTCGATACAATTCGATTCGATCCTTTTTGATTTGATTCAATTCTTTTCAATTCGATTCGATTCGATTCTTATATTCGATTCGATTCGATCTTTTTCGATTCGATTCTATTCGATATTTTTCGTTTCCATTCGATATTTTTCTATTTGTTTCTTTTCTATTCGATTCGATTCTTTTCGATTCGATTTGATTTGAATCTTTCTATTCGAGTGTCTTTTATTTGAATCCTTTCTTTTCGAAACGATTCGATTTGATTCTTCTCGATTTGATTCTTTTCGATTGGATTTGATTCTTTTCGTTTCTATTCGATTCGATTCTTTTTGATTCATTCGATTCATTTCTATTCTTTTCAATTCGATTCGATTATTTTTGATTCGATTCGATTCGATTCGATTCGTTTTTCGAATCGTTTCGATTATTTTCGATTCCACTACTTTTGACTCGATTTATTTGGATTCGATTATTTTCGATTTGATTCGATTCTCTTCGTTTCGATTCGATTTGATATGGTTCTTTTTGATTCATTTCTTTTCGATTCTATTTGAATCTTTTTGATTTGAATAGATTCTTTTCGATTCGATTCGAACTCTTCGATTCAATTCTTTTTGATTCGATTGGATTCGATTCAATTCGACTGTTTTTGATTCGATTCAATTCAATTCTTTTCGATTCGATTTGATTCTTTTCGATTTTTTCGATTTTTTTCTTTCTATTCTTTTTTTATTTGTTTAGATTATTTTCGACTCGATTCGATTCTTTTCGATTCAATTCAATTCTTTTTGATTCATTTTGAATCGATTCGACCCATTTCGATTCGATACGATTCGATTTTTTTCAATTTGATACGATTTTTTTCATTTCGATATGATAGTTTTCGATTCAGTCCTTTTTGATTCTATTTGATTCAATTCTTTTTGTTTCGATTCGATTTTATTCGAATCTATTGATTCGAGTCTTTTCGATTCGAAATCCTTTCGTTTAGAATTGATTCGATTCGATTCTTTTCGATTCAATTCGATTCGATTCTTTTCACTTCGATTTGATTTGATTCTTTTGATGTGGTGCGTTTCGATTCTACTTTTTTGAGTCGATTCGATACGATTCTTTTCGATTTGATTTGATTCAGTTCTTTTCGATTCGATTCGATTTGATACTTTTGGTTTCGATTCGATTCTTTCTGATTCGATTCGATTCTTTTCGATTCAATTCGATTCGATTCTTTTCATTTCAATTGATTTGATTCGATTTTTTTCGAATCGATTCTTTTCTATTTGATTCTTTTCACTTCCATTCCATTCGGATTGAGCTTATGGTTTGTACCTCCCACACGTTGACCGCCTGTATGCTTCGCTTCCAAAGGATTTCGTTCCATACGGGACGCAAGCTTTGTGAGCGGCAAGTGACACTTAGCTCAATCCAGCGACTTCTGAGCAATTCCTCCCTCAGAAGGGAGCTGCATACTAACTTCCAAACCCGAGTACCTTGTTGAAAGCTATCTCTCTGGGGAACTTCCTCCTGTGAGGTGAGCTGACACACGGTCCTTCCCAGTTCCACACTGCCTGCACATGGATTTACGAATATCCTCACTAGACTTGTTTGTCGGAAGCTCGTGGGACGCAAGGGCCAAGGGGCAGTCTTCAATGTGTGTGTCTCCAGGGGTGGTAGAGCCGTATTGACGGAACGTCCTGACTTACAATGCTGCTTCTTTTTCACGGCCATAACAACTCAGCTAGTGGAAAGCTAGCTTGCAGGCATGCTTCCTTTTGAGAGCAGAGCTCAGGGCAGGACCCTCCCGCATCCTGCCACACTGTAGGCGTAGAGGCTAACATCCTTATGTTAGGTGCTGGGAGATGTGGTGAGAAAAGCATGTAGAAGCGTTCGGCCTGAACTCACGCATATCTGAGTTGAATACAGCGATTTCCAACGGCCTTCTTCTATCAGAGTGTAGCTAGTTTCTACCTCCCATGTACGAGTGGATAGCGGACATCTGCCCCCCAGGCGTACACACTTTTGAGTGTTGAGCTTATGGCCTGTACTTCCCACATCCTGCCTGCAGGTACACTTCGCTGCAAACAGGCCTAGGCTCGATGCGGGACTGAAGTGTTGTGAGAGGTAAGCGGAATGTCCCGGCACACAAGACAAGTGCCTCCAAGCTCAATGCAGCGATTTCCTAGTAATTTCTGTCTGAGACTGGTGCTACTTACTAAGTTCCATAGGTGAGAAGCTAGCTGAACGCCCTGTCCAAAGGCAACTTACTTCTGAGAGTTGAGCTCACACTCAGTCCCTCACAGTTCCACACTGCCTGCAGAATGAGTTTCCAACATCTTCACCATAGACGTTTGTCAGAGGCTTCTGAGACACAAGTGGAACAATGCAGCCCTGGAGGGTATGTCCAGGTGCAGGAGAGTGGTAATCTTGGAACCTCCTGACTCAGAATACTGCTGCGTTCTCACTGCCATGAGAACGCAGCTGGTGGAAAGCTGGCTTCTAGGCGTGCTTCCTTGTGAGAGCTGAGGTCAGGGCAGAACCCTCCCGCATCCTGACTGCCTGTAGACATAGGTCGTAGCATAATTACGTCAGGTGCTGGAAGAGGTTTTGTGAAAATCTTGTGGAAGTGACAGGCCTGCACTCTCGTGTATCTGAGTTCAATACAGCGATTGCCAACGTCCTTGTTCCGTTTGCGTGTAGCTCGGTTGTAGCTCCCCTGAATAAGTGCCTATCAGACATCGACCTGCAAAGCACACACAGTTTGAGAGTTGAGCTCATGGCCTTGACCTCGGCCATCCTGACTGCCTGTACGGTGTGCTTCCACAGCATTTCGTTGTATGCGGGACAGTAGCGAAGTGAGAACCAAGTGTCTGCCTTGTCAGTTTCGCGCCTAGCAGACGGCTGCCTCCAAGGCATGCACACTCCTTTGGATTGAGCTTATGGTTTGTACCTCCCACACGTTGACCGCCTGTATGCTTCGCTTCCAAAGGATTTCGTTCCATACGGGACGCAAGCTTTGTGAGCGGCAAGTGACTCTTAGCTCAATCCAGCGACTTCTGACCAATTCCTCCCTCAGAAGGGAGCTGCATACTAACTTCCAAACCCGAGTACCTTGTTGAAAGCTATCTCTCTGGGGAAACTTCCTCCTGTGAGGTGAGCTGACACGCGGTCCGTCCCAGTTCCACACTGCCTGCACATGGATTTACGAATATCCTCACTAGACTTGTTTGTTGGAAGCTCGTGGGACGCAAGGGCCAAGGTGCGGTCTTCAATGTTTGTGTCTCCAGGGGTGGTAGAGCGGTATTGACGGAACGTCCTGACTTGCAATGCTGCTTCTTTTTCACGGCCATAACAACTCAGCTAGTGGAAAGCTAGCTTGCAGGCATGCTTCCTTTTGAGAGCAGAGCTCAGGGCAGGACCCTGCCGCATCCTGCCAGACTGTAGGCGTAGAGGCTAACATCCTTATGTTAGGTGCTGGGAGATGTGGTGAGAAAAGCATGTGGAAGCGTTCGGCCTGAACTCACGCATATCTGAGTTGAATATAGCGATTTCCAACGGCCTTCTTCTATCAGAGTGTAGCTAGTTTCTACCTCCCATGTACGAGTGGATAGCAGACATCTGCCTCCCAGGCGTACACACTTTTGAGTGTTGAGCTTATGGCCTGTACTTCCCACATCCTGCCTGCAGGTACACTCGCTGCAAACAGGCCTAGGCTCGATGAGGGACTGAAGTGCTGTGAGAGGTAAGCGGAATGTCCCGCCACACAAGACAAGTGCCTCCAAGCTCAATCCAGCGATTTCCTAGTAATTTCTGTCTGAGACTGGTGCTACATACTAATTTCCATAGTTGAGAAGCTAGCTGAACGCCCTGTCCAAAGGCAACTTACTTCTGAGAGTTGAGCTCACACTCAGTCCCTCACAGTTCCACACTGCCTGCAGAATGAGTTTCCAACATCTTCACCATAGACGTTTGTCAGAGGCTTCTTAGACACAAGTGGAACAATGCAGACCTGGAGGGTATGTCCAGGTGCAGGAGAGTGGTAATCTTGTAACCTCCTGACTCAGAATACTGTTGCGTTCTCACTGCCATGAGAATGCAGTTCGTGGAAAGCTGGCTTCTAGGCATGCTTCCTTGTGAGAGGTGAGGTCAATGCAGTACCCTTCTGCATCCTGACTGCCTGTAGACTTAGGTCCTAGCATCTTTTCATGCTGGAAGAGATTGTGTTCCAAGCCTGTGGATGTGACAGGCCCGTACTCTCGTGTATCTGAGTTCAGTACCGCGATTGCCTACTTCCTTGTTCAATTCGAGTGTAGCTCGGTTCTAGCTCTCCTGGATAAATGTCTCGCAGACATCGGCCTGCAAAGATACACACTCCTGAGCCTTGAGCTTATGGTTGCACCTCCCCATCCTGACAGCTTGTACGGTCTGCTTCCACAGCATTTTGTTGTATGCGGGACAGGAGCGATGTGACAACCAAGTGTCTGCCTTGTCAGTTTTGCGCCTAGCAGACCCCTGCCTCAAGGCATGCACACTCCTTTGGATTGAGCTTGTGGCTTCTACCTCCCCACAGCCCGAGGAGAAGGTGGAGGGTGACACTTTAAGCTGAATGACCTGTGTCTTGAGGAAGTTGGCTTTCTTTACTTGGGAAAGATATCATGCCATAAAAAATTAAAAAGAAAGAAAAATAAAAAAGTACCTATAATGGAAAGAGTATTATCGCTGAGACATGTGTAGGAAGCTTTGCCACTGCCATCAAGGTGGGTGACACAAAAGGCAATCTGGAATGAAGAAGCAGGAACATGTTAACTGTCTATTTAATAAAATACATTCATTATTCAAATCTCCTACTTCCTGCTACTTGGACTCTCATTCTTATAGATTAGGAGGAGGTTCCTCTCTTTCACATTTGCTGCAGAATCATTTTGTATGAAGTATTGTCGTGCCTCCCCGACCCCCTGAAAACCATGAGCATCGATGTTGATTGCTGGATCTGTCACCTCAGCAAACTGGATGTGACTTGTGCCTTGTTGGATTGCCGGAATGTAGAAAGAAATGTACTGTTTTTTTTTTTAACAATGTAATTGCTACTTGATAAGGACCGAACATTATTTTAATTTCATGTTTAATTTAAACTAAATATATTCTGTGGTTTAAAAAAAAAGAATTGAATCGAATAGAAAATAATTGAAACAAATCAAATAAAAAGGAATCGAATGGAAAAAATCGAATCGAAATGAAATGAAGGGATCCCTGGGTGGCGCAGCGGTTTGGCGCCTGCCTTTGGCCCAGGGCGTGATCCCGGAGACCCGGGATCGAATCCCACATCGGGCTTCCGGTGCATGGAGCCTGCTTCTCCCTCTGCCTGTGTCTCTGCCTCCCTCTCTCTCTCTCTGTAACTATCATAAATAAATAAAAAAATTAAAAAAATATTTATAAAAAAAAAGAAATGAAATGAATTGAATCGAATTGAAAAGAATCAAATCGAATCGAATCGAATCGAAAATAATCGAATCGAAAAGAATTCAATGGAAGTATTTCGAATCAAATCGAATTGAATCGAAAAGAATTTAATCGAACTGAAAAGATTTGAATGGAATCAAAAAGAAACGAATCAAATATAATCGAATAGAATCGAATCGAAAATAATTGAATCTAATAGAATCGAAAAATATCGAATCCAAATGAATCTAATCGAAAAGAGTAGAATCAAAAATAATTGAATAGCTTCAGAAAAAACGAATTGAATTGAATCGAATCAAAAAGAATTGAATCGAATCGATTCTAAAAGAAAGGAATTCGAATAGAAAAGACTGGAATTGAAAGATTAGAATCAAATCGAATTGAAACAAAAAGTATCGAATCGAATACAATCAAAAAGAAACTAATCGAAAACTATCATATCGAAAATAAAAAAATCATATCGAATTAAAAAAAATCGAATCGAATCGATTTGAAAAGTATCTAATCAATTCGATACGAATCAAAAATAATCGAATCGAATCGAAAAGAATCAAATCGAATCGAATAGAAAATAATCGAAACAAATCAAATAAAAAAGAATCATATAGAAAAAAATTGAATCGAATCGAAAAGAATCAAATCGAATTGAAAAGAATTGAATCAAATCAAATCGAAAACAATCGAATCCAATCGAATCCAATCGAAAACAATTGAATCGAAGAGATTCGAATCAAACTGAATTGAATCGAAAAGAATCTAATCGAACCGAAAACATTCGAATAGAATCAAAAAGAAATGAATTAAATAGAATCAAATTGGAATGAATCAAAAAGAATCGAATCTAATCGAATCAAAAATAATCGTATCCAAATGAATTGAGTCCAAAGGAGTGGAATGGAAAAGAATCGAATCGTTTAGAAAGAAATGAATTGAATTGAATCGAATCGAATCCAAAATAATCGAATCAAATCGAATTGAAAAGAATCAAATCGAATCAAAAAGAATCAAATCGAATTGAAAAGAATCGAATTCAAAATAATCGAATCAAAGAGTCGAATCGAAAAGAATTGAAACGATTCGAATAAACCGAATCGAAGAGACTCGAAAAAAATCGAATCGAATCGAATCAAAAAGAATTGAATCGAATTGAAAAGAATCGAATCGAATAGAATCAAAAGGAATCGAATCATACCGATTTGAAAAGAAAGACATTCGAATTGAAAAGAATCGAATCGAAAAGAATCGAATCGAAAAAAATCGAATCAAATCGCACCGAATCAAAAGAATCGAATCTAATGGAAGTGAAAATAATCGAATCAAATCGAATCGAATCAAAAAGAATCGAATCGAATCAAATCGAAAGGAATCGAATTGAATCGATTCGAAAAGAAAGGAATTCAAATAAAAAACTTTCGAATAGAAAGATTCGAATTGAATCGAATCGAATCGAAAAGAATTGAATTGAATCGAGTAGAAAAGAAACGAATAGAAAACTATCGAATGTAAATGAAAAAAATCGAATCGAAGAGAATTGAATCGAATCGAAGAGAATCGAATCGAAAAGGATAGAATCTAATTGTATTGAATAAAAAATAATCAAATCAAAACGAAAAGAATTTAATCGAATCAAAAAGGATCGAATCGAATCAAATTGAATAGAAAAGAATCGAATCTAATCGAAAAGAATCGAATCTAATCGAAAAAAATCAAATCAATTCGAAAAGAATCGAATCGAATCGAAAAGAATCGAATCGAATCAAATTGAAAAGAACCAAATTAAATCGATTCAAAAAGAAAGAAATTCAAATCGAAGAGACTCGAATCAAAAAGAATCGAATCGAATCGGAAAAAATAGAATCGAATCACACCGAATCAAAAGAATCGAATCGAATGGAAGTGAAAATTATCGAATCGAATCGAATTGAATCAAAAAGAATCAAATTGAATTGAATCAAAAAGAATCAAATCGAATCGAAAAGAATCGAATCGATTCCAAAAGAAAGGAATTCAAATCAAAAACACTCGAATAGAAAGATTCGAATCGAATCGAATCAAAAAGAATCGTATCGAATCGAATAGAAAAGAAACGAATAGAAAACTATCGAATGGATACGAAAAAAATCGAATCGAATCGAAGAGAATCGTATCGAATCGAAAAAATCGAATCAAATTGAATATAAGAATCGAATCGAATCGAATCGAAAATAATCGAATCGAAAAGGATTGAATCGAATTTTATCGAATAGAAAAGAATCAAATCAAATCAAAAAGAATCGAATCGAATTGAAAAGGATCGAATCAAATGAAATCAAATAAAAAAGAATCGAATCGAATTGAATCGAAAAGAATCAAATCAAATAGAAAAGAATAGAATCAAATCGAAAAGAATCGAATCAAATCGAAAAGAATCGAATCAAATCGATTCAAAAAGAAAGAAATTTGAATAGAAGAGACTCGAATTGAAAAGAAACGAGTAGGGATCCCTGGGTGGCGCAGCGGTTTGGCGCCTGCCTTTGGCCCAGGGCGCGATCCTGGAGACCCTGGATCGAATCCCACATCGGGATTCCGGTGCATGGAGCCTGCTTCTCCCTCTGCCTATGTCTCTGCCTCTCTCTTTCTCTCTCTGTGACTATCATAAATAAATAAAAATTAAAAAAAAAAGAAAAGAAATGAGTAGAATCGAATAAAAAAAATCGAATCAAATCGCACCGAATCAAAAGAATCAAAATCAATGGAAGTGAAAATTATCGAATCGAATCCAATCGAATCAAAATGAATCGAATCGAATCGAATCGAAAAGGATCGAATCGAATCGAATTGAAAAGAATCGAATCGAATAGAATCGAAAATAATTGAAACAAATCAAATAAAAAAGAATCGAATAGAAAAAATCAAATTGAAAAGAAATGAACCGAATCAAAAAGAATCTAATTGAAAGGAATCTAATCGAATAGATTCAAATCGAATCGAGTCGAAAAGAATTGACTCAAAACGAAAAGAATCGAATCGAAAAGTATCGAATCGAATTGAAAAAAACGAATCGAATCTAATCTAAAAGAATTGAATCAAATCGAATCGAATTGAAAAGATCATATCGAATCGAATAGAAAAGAATCGAATCGAATCAAATCGATTCGAAAAGAATGGAATTCGATTCGAAAAGACTCGAATCGAAAAGAATCAAATCGAATCGAATTGAAAAGAACTGAATCGAATCAAATAGAAAAGAATTGTAAAGAATCGAATCAAATAGATTCAAATCGAGTCGAATCGAATCGAAAAGAATGGAATTGAATCGAAAAGGATTGAATTGAATCAAATCGAATATAAAAGAAACGAATTGAATCAAAATCGAATCGAATCGAATCAAATCGAAAAGAATCGAAGTCAAATAAAAAAGTATCAAATCGAATCGAATCGAATCAAATCGAAAGAATTGAATCAAAAAGAATCGAATCCAAACGATTCAAATCAAGTAGAATCAAATCAAATCAAATAAAAAAGAATTGAATCAAATCAAATCCAATCTAAAAGAATCGAAACAAATCGAATGAAAAAGAATCGAATCAAATCACAAAAATCGATTTGAACTGAAAAGAATCGAATCAAAAAGAACCGAATTGATTCAAATAGAAAAGAATCAAATTGAAAGGAATCTAATCGAATAGATTCAAATCGAATTGGATCGAAAAGAATTGACTCCAATCGAAAGGAATCGAATCGAAAAGTATCGAATCGAATTGAAAAAAAAGAATCTAATCTAAATCTAAAAGAATAGAATAGAATAGAATCGAATTGAAAAGATCATATCGAATCAAATATAAAAGAATCGAATCAAATCGATTCGAAAAGAAAGGAATTCGAATCGAAAAGACTCGAATCGAAAAGAATCAAATGGAATCGATTCGAAAAGGAATTCGAATCGAAAAGACTCGAATCGAAAAGAATCAAATCGAATTGATTCGAAAAAAATCGAATCAAATCGCATGGAATCAAAAGAATCGAATCGAATGGAAGTGTAAAGAATCGAATCGAAAAGAATCGAATCAAAAAGAATCGAATCGAATCGAAAAGAATCGAATCGAATTGAAAGGAATCGAAAAGAATAGAAAACTGTCGATTCGAATCTAAAAGAATCGACTCAAATCGAATCGAAGAGAATCGAATTGAATCAAATCGAAAAGAATCGAATTGAAAAAAATCTAATCGAATAGCTTCAAATCGAATTGAATCGAATCGAATATAATCGAATCGAATCAAAAAGAATCAAATCGAATCGAAAAAAATTGAATTGAATCGAATCTAAAAGAATTGAATTGAAAAAATAGATTGGAATGGAATCAAAAAGAATCGAATCGAATCAAATCGATTCGAAAAGAGAGGAATTTGAATCGAATTGAATCGAAAAGAATTGAATAGATTCGAATCGAATCGAATTGAAAAAATTTGAAACGAATCTAATCAGATCGAATGGAAAAGAATCAAATCAAATAGAAAAGAATTGAATTGAATCGAACCGAATCAAAAATAATCAAATAGATCGAATCAAAAAGAATCGAATCGATTTGAAATGAATAGAGTAGAATCAAATCGAAGTGAAGTGAAAAGATTCGAATCGAATCGAAAAGAATTGAAATGAATCGAACTGAAACCAAAAGAATTGAATCGAATCGAACAGTATAGAATCGAATGCAAAGAATCGAATGCAAAGAATCGAATCAAATCAAAAAGAATCGAATCGAAACGAAAAGAATCCAATTGTATCGATTCAAATCGTAAACAATCAAATCGAATCGAATTGAAAAGAATCAAATTGAATCAAATCGAAAAGAATCAGAATGGTATCAAATTGAATCGAAAAGAATCAAATCATATCTAATTGAATTGAAAAGAATCAAATCGAATAGAACCGAAAAGAATCGAATCGAAAAGAATCGAATCATCGAATCGAATCGAAAAGAATCAAATTGAATAGCATCGAAAAGAATCGAATCGAATCGAAAAGAATCGAATTGAATCGAATCGAAAAGAATCGAATCGAACCGAAAAGAATCAAATCGAATGGAATCGAATAGAATTTAATTGAATCGAAAAGAATTGAATTGAATCGAATTGAATCGAAAAGAACCGAATAGATTCAAATCGAATCGAATTGAAAAAATTTGAAACGAATCTAATCAGATCGAATGGAAAAGAATCGAATCAAATCGAAAAGAATTGAATCAAATCGAACCAAATCAAAATAATCAAATAGATCGAATCAAAAAGAATCGATTGATTTGAAATGAAGAGTAGAATCTAATCTAAGCAAAGTGAAAAGATTTGAATAGAATTGAAAAGAATCGAAACCAATCGAATTGAATCCAAAAGAATTAAATCGAATCGAACAGTAACGAATCGAATCCAAAGAATCGAATTGAATCAAATCGAAATGAATCAAATCGAAAAGAATCGAATTGAAACGAAAAGAATCCAATTATATCGAATCAAATCGTAAACAATCAAATCGAATCGAATTGAAAAGAATCGAATTGAATTGAATCGAAAAGAATCGAATGGTATCGAATTGAATCGAAAAGAATCGAATCATATCTAATTGAATTGAAAAGAATCAAATCGAATAGAACTGAAAAGCATGGAATCGAATAGAATCGAAAAGAATCGAATCGAATCAAAAAGAATCTAATCGAATAGCATCGAAAAGAATCAAAATTAATAGAAAAGAATCAAATCTAATCGAATCGAAAAGAATCAAATCGAATCGAAAAGAATCGAATTGAATAGCATTGAAACAAATCGAATCAAAACGAAAAGAATCGAATCTAATCGAATCGAAAAGAATCAAATCGTATCGAATGGAATCAAAAAGAATCGAATCATATTGAATTGAATTGAAAAGAATTGAATCGAATAGAACTGAAAAGAATCGAATCGAATACAATCGAAAAGAATCGTATCGAATTCGAATCGAATCGAATTGAATCGAAAAGAATCGATTCCAATGGAATTGAATCGAAAAGAATCTAATCGAACAGTACTGAGTCAAATTGAAAAGAATCGAATCAAATAAAATCGAAAAGAATCTAATTGAAACGAAAAGAATCGAATCGAATCGAAACGAAAAGAATCAAATCGAAGAGAATCGAATCGAATAGAAAAGAATCGAATTGAAAAAATCGAATCGAAAAGAATCGAGTTGAGTTGAATCGAATCGAAAAGAATTGAGTCAAATCGTATCGAATAGAAAAGAATCGAATTGAATCGAAAAGAATCGAATCGAATGGAATTGAATCGAATTGAATTAAAAAGAATCAATCGAATCGAATTGAATCGAAAAGAATTGAATAGATTTGAATTGAAACGAATCGAAAAAAATCGAAACGAATTGAATCATATCGACTGGAAAAGAATCGAATCGAATCGAAAAGAATCGAATCGAACTGAATCAAAAAGAATCGAATTGAACAGAACCAAAAAGAATCGAATCGAATTGAATTGAAAAGAATTGTATCGAATTGAATCGAATTGAATGGAAAAGAATCGAATCGATTCCAATCGAATTGAATCGAAAAGAATCGAATCGAACAGTATCGAATGTAATTGAAATGAATCGAATCAAATAAAATAGAAAAGAATCAAATCGAAAGGAAAAGAATCGAATCGAATTGAATTGAAAAGAATCAAATCAAATAAAATAGAAAAGAATCGAATCGAAACAAAAAGAATTGAATCGAATCGAATTGAAAATAATCGAATTGAATCAAAAAGAATCGAATTGAAATGTATCGAAGCGAAGCGAAAAGAATCAAATCGAATCAGAAAGATCGAATAGAATCAAATTGAATCGATTCGAATCGAAAAGAATCGAATCTAATCAAATTGAATCGAAAAGAATAGAATCGGATCGAAAAGAATAGAATCGTATAGAATCTAATTGAAAAGAACCAAATCGTATTGAAATGAATCGAAATGAATAGAATAGAAAAGAATCGAATTGAAAAGAATCGCATCAAAACAAAAAGAATCGAATCAAATCGACTCAAAAAGAATCGAAAAGAATCGAATCGAATCAAAAAAGAATCGAATCGAATTGAATCAGAAAGAATCGAAAAGAATCGATTCGAAAAGAATCGAATGAGATCGAATTGAAAAGAATTGAATCTATTCGAATTGAAAAGAATCAAATCGAATTGAATTGAAACGAAAAGAATTGAATTGAATTGCACCGAATCGAAAATAATTGAATCGAATTGAATAAAAAATAATCGAATCGAATCGAATCGAATATAATTGGAATTGAATCGAATCGATAATCAAATCGAATCAAATCAAATCGAGTCGATTGGAAATAATCGAATCGAATCAAACAGATTCAAAAACAATCAAAACAAATTGAATCGAATTAAAAATAATCGAATCAAATCGTATCGAATCAAATAAAAAAGAATCGAATTGAATCGAAAAGAATCGAACCGAATCGAAAAAAATCGAACAGAATCGAATAAAAAGAATCGAAATGAATCGAATCGAGTAGAAATGAATCGAATCTAGGCGAAAAGAATCGAATTGAATAAAAAATTATCTAAACGAAAAATAAAAAAAATTATCTAAACGAATCCAATTGAATAAAAAAGAATCGAATCGAATCGAAAAGAATCGATTCGAAATGTAACAAATCGAATCCAAATGGTCGAATCAAATCAAATCGAAAAGAATCCAATCGAAAAGAATCGAATCGAAACGAAAAGAATCGAATTGAAAAGAATTGAATAGAATAGAATAGAATCGAACAGAAATGATTCGAATGAAAAGAATCTTATCGAATCGAATCGAAAAGAATATTATCGAATTGAATCGAAAAGAATCAAATATAATCGAAGAGAATTGAATTGAAAAGAATCGAATCGAAGAGAATCTAATCAAAACGAAAAGAATCAAATTGAATCGAATTGAAAAGAATCGAATCGAATTGAAAAGAATCAAATTGAATTGAATCAAATCGAAAAGAATCAAATCGAATCGAATCGAAAAGAATAGAATTGTATTGAAAAGAATCAAATTGCATCGAAAAGAATTGAATCGAATCGAAAAGAATTGAATCGAATGCAATCAAAACGAAAAGAATCGAATCGAATCGAATTGAAAAGAATCAAATCGAATTGATTGAATCGAAAAGAATCAAATCGAATCGAATCACATCGAATCAAAAATAATTGAATCGAATTGAATAAAAAATCGAATCGAATCGAAAATAATTGGAATTGAATTGAATTGATAATTGAATCGAATCAAATCGAGTCGAATCGAAAATAATCGAATCCAATCAAATCGATTCGAAAAAATTGAATCAAATTGCATCGAATCAAAAATAATCTAATCGAATCGTGTTGAATCGATTTGAATTGAAAAGAATCGAATCAAATCGAATCGAAGTGAAAAGAACCAAATTGAATCGTATCGAATCAAAAAGAATCGAATCGTATCGAATCGGATCAAATCGAAAAGAATCGAATCGGAAAGAATTGAATCGAAGAGAATCTAATCGAAATGAAAAGAATCGAATCGAATCAAAAAGAATCGAATCGAAACGACAAGAGTCGAATCGAATCGAATCAAAAAGAATCAAATTGAAAAGAATCGAATCGAAAAAGTCGAATGGAAAATAATCAAATTGAATTGAATCGAATCGAAAAGAATCGAATCGAATCATATCGAATTGAAAAGAATCGAATCGAAAAGAATCGAATTGAATGGAATCGAATCGAATCGAATTGAATCGAAAAGAATCAATCAAATCGAATTGAATCAAAAAGAATCGAATAGATTCGAGCCAAAAAGAATCGAAAAAATCGAAACGAATCGAATCATATCAAATCGAAAAGAATCGAATCGAAAAGAATCGAATCAAAGTGAATCGAAAAGAATCGAATCGAACAGAACCGAAAAGAATCGAATAGAAAAGAATCGTATCGAATCAAATCAAATTGAATCGAAAAGAATCGAATTGATTACAATTGAATTGAATCGAAAAGAATCGAATCGAACAGTATCAAATCTAATTGAAATGAATCGAATCAAATAAAATAGAAAAGAATCAAATCGAAACGAAAAGAATCGAATCGAATTGAATTGAAAACAATCGAATTGAATCGAAAAGCAACGAATCGAAAAGAATCAAATCGAAACGGAAAGAATCGAATCAAATGGAAAAGATCGAATTGAAAAGAATCAAACTGAATTGAATTGAATCAAAAAGAATCGAATCGTATCAAATCGAAAAGAATCAAATCGAATCGAATCGAAAAGAATAGAATTGTATTGAAAAGAATCGAATCGAATTGAAAAGAATTGAATCGAATCGAATCGAAAAGAATTGAATAGAATGCAATCAAATCGAAAAGATTCGATTCAAATTGAAAAGAATCAAATTGAATTGATTGAATCGAAAAGAATCAAATCGAATTGAATCACATCGAATAGAAAATAATTGAATCTGGGATCCCTGGGTGGCGCAGCGGTTTGGCGCCTGCCTTTGGCCCAGGGCGCGATCCTGGAGACCCGGGATCGAATCCCACGTCGGGCTCCCGGTGCATGGAGCCTGCTTCTCCCTCTGCCTGTGTCTCTGCCTCTCTCTCTCTCTCTATGTGACTATCATAAATAAATAAAATTTAAAAAAAAAAAAGAAAATAATTGAATCGAATTGAATAAAAAATAATCGAATCAAATTGATTTGAATCGAGAATAATTGAAATTGAATGGAATCGATAATCGAATCGAATCAAATCGAGTCGAATCGAAAATAATCGAATCGAATCAAATCGATTCGAAAAAATCGAATCAAATTTCATCGAATCAAAAGTAATCGAATCGTATTGAATCGATTCGAATTGAAAAGAATCGAATCGAATCGAATCGAAAAGAATCAAATTGAATCGAATCAAAAAGAATCGAAACCAAAGAATCGAATTGTAGAGAATCTAATCGAAACGAAAATATTCGAATCGAATCGAATCGAATCAAAAAGAATCGAATCTAAACGAAAAAAATCGAATAGAATAGATTGAAAAGATCGAATTGAATGGAATCAAATCGAAAAGAATCGAATCGAATCGTATCGAATCGAAAAGAATCAAATTGAATTGAATCAAAAAGAATAGAATCGTATTTAATTGAATCGAAAAGAATCGAATTGAATCAAAATGAATCGAATCAAATCGAAAAAAATCGTATCGAATTGAATTGAATCGAAAAGAATCCAATCGAACATAATCGAATCGAATTGAAACGAATCGAATCGAAAAGAATCGATACGAAAAGAAAGGAATCGAATCGAATCGAAAAAAATTGAATGGTATCATTGAATCAAAAAGAATTGAATCATATCGAATTGAATTGAAAAGAATCAAATCGAACAGAACCCAAAAGAATCAAATCAAATCGAATCCAAAAGAATCGAATTGTATCGAATCGAATAGAAAAGAATCGAATCGAATCCATCGAAAAGAATCTAAACTAATCGAAAAGAATCGAATCGAATCGAAAAGAATCGAATTGAATAGTATCGAAACGAATCGAATCAAATCGAAAAGAATCGAATTGAATAGCATCGAAACGAATCGAATCAAAATGAAAAGAATCGAATCGAATCGAAAAGAAATGAATCGTATCGAATGGAATTGAAAAGAATCAAATCATATCGAATTGAATTGAAAAGAATCGAATTGAATCTTATACACTCGACTCAAAAAGAATCGAGTTGATTCAAATCGAAAATATCAAACCAAATCGAAAAGAATCGAATCGAAAAGAAAAAAATCGATTCAAATCGAAAATAATCGAATTGAATCAAAACGATTCGAACCGATATGAAACAAATCGAATCGAAAATAATAGAATCAAATCGAACTGAATCGAAATGAAAATAATCAAATTGAATCGAATTGAAAATAATCGAATCAAATCAAATCGAAAATAATTGAATCGAATCTAATCGAAAATAATCGATTTGCATTGAATCGAATCGAAAATAATCGAATTGAATTGAATTGAAAATAATGAAATTGAATCAAAAATAATCGAATCAAAAGTAATCTTATCGAATCAAAAATAATCGAATCGAATCGAATCAAATAAAAAATAATTGAACCAAATCGAATTGAATTGAAAATAATTGAATCGAATTGAACCGAATTGAATCGAAAATAACCGAATCGAATCGAATTGAAAATAATCGAATCGAATTGAGAAGAATCGATCGAATGAAAAATAATCAGATCGAATTGAAAATAATCGAATCCAATCCAATCAAATCGAATCGAAAATAATCAAATTGAATTGAATTGAATCGAAAGTAATCGAGTCAAATCGAAATTAATCGAATCGATTCAAATCGAATCGAATCGAAAATAATCAAATCGAATCGAAAATAATCGCATCAAATTGAATTGAATCGAAAATAATGGATTCGCATCGAATCGAATCGAAAATAATCCAATCAAATTGAATTGAAAATAATCCAATCGAATCGAAAAGAATCCAATCGAAAAGAATCGAATCGATTCGAATCGAAAATAATCGAATCGAATCGAATAAAAAATAATCGATTCACATCGAATTGAATCAAATCGAAAATAATTGAATCGAATTGAATCGAAAATAATTGAATCGAATCGAAAATAATCGAATCGAATATAAAAGAATCGAATCGAAAATAATCGAATGGATTCAAATCGAAAATAATGGAATCGAAGAGAATCGAATCAAATCAAAAATAATTGAATTGAAACGAATCAAAAATAATCGAATCGAATCGAAAATAATCGAATCGAGTCGAAAAGAATGGAATCAAAGAGAATCGAATCGAAAATAATCGAATCGAATAGAATCGAATCGAAAAGAATGGAATTAAAGAGAATCAAATCGAAAATAATCGAATCAAATCAATAGAATCGAAAACAATCAAATAAATGGAAACCAAAAGAATCGAATCGAATTGAAAAGAATCGAATTGAATCGAAAATAATCGAATCAAATCGAATTGAATCAAAAATAATCGAACCAAATCGAAACGAAAATAATCGAATCGAATCGAATCAAAATATCGATTCATATCGAATCGAATCGAATAGAAAATAATAGAATTGAATTGAATCGAAAATAATCAAATCGAATCGAAAATAATCGAATCGAATTGAAAATAATCGAATCGAAAATAATCGAATCGATTCCAATAGAAAATAATCGAAACGAATCGAAAAGAATCAAATCGAATAAAAAATAATCGAATCAAATCGAATTGAATCGAATCGAATTAAAACGAATCGATTAGAAAATAATCGATTCACATCGAATCGAATCGAAAATAATCAAATCGAGTCGAATCGAAAATAATCGAATCAAATCGAAAATAACCGAATTGAATCGAAAATAATCGAATCGAAAAGAATTGAGTCATTTGAATCATAAATATTGAATCGAATCGAAAAGAATTGAATTGAAATGAAAAGAATTGAATCGAATTGAAAAGAATCGAATCGAATCGAAAATTATCGAATCGAATCGAATGTAATTGAATCGAAAATAATCAATTCGCATTGAATCAAATCGGAAATAATCGAAATGAATTGAAAAGAATCGAATCGAATCGAAAATAATCAAAACTAATCCAATCGAATCAAATCGAAAATAATCGAACCGAATCGAATCGAATTGAATCTAAAATAATCGAATCGAACCGAATTGATTCGAAAATAATAGAATCGAATCGAATCGAAAATAATCGAATTGAATCAAAAATAATTTAATCAAATCGAAAATAATCGAACCGAATCAAATCGAATTGAATCGAAAATAATCGATTCGAATCGAACCGAATTGAATCGAAAATAATCGAATCGGGTCGAAAAGAATCGAATCGAATCAAAAAGAATTGAGTCAAATCAAAAATAATCGAATCAAATCGAATCAAAAATAATCAAATTGATTTGCATTGAATCTAAAATAATTGCATCGAATCAAATTGAATCAAAAAAATTGATAGCATCGAATCGAATCGAAAATAATCCAATCGAATTGAATCAAAAATAATCGAATCGAAAATAATCAAATCGAATCAAAAAGATTCCAATCAAAAAGAATCGAATTGATTCGAATCGAAAATAATCTAATCAAATTGAAAAGAATCGAATCGAATCAAATCGATTCGAAAATAATCGAATCGAATCGAATTGAATCGAAAATAATCGATTCGCATCAAATCGAATCAAATTGAAAATAATCGAATCGAATAAAAAAGAATCAAATCGAAAAGAATCGATTCGAATCGAAAATATTCGAATCGAACCACAATGAATCGAATCAAATCAAAATAATCGTATTGAATTGAATAAAAAATAATCGAATCTAATGCAATCGAATCGAATCGAAAATATTTGAATAGAATCGAATTGAATCGAAAATAATCGAATCGAATCAAATCGAATCGAAAATAATCGAATCAAACCATTGAATTGAGTCAAATCAAAAATAATCGAATCGAATCGAAAAGAATCAAATTGAATCGAATCGAATCGAATTGAAAAGAATCGATCAAATCGAAAAGAATTGAATCAAATCAAAAAGAATCGAATCGAAAAGTATCGAATCGAATCGAATCAAATTGAATCAAAAAGAATTGAATCGTGGGATCCCTGGGTGGCGCAGCGGTTTAGCGCCTGCCTTTGGACCAGGGCCTGATCCTAGAGACCTGGGATCGAATCCCACGTCAGGCTCCCGGTGCATGGAGCCTGCTTCTCCCTCTGCCTATGTCTCTGCCTCTCTCTCTCTCTCTCTCTGTGTGACTATCATAAGTAAATAATAAAAAAAAATTAAAAAAAACTTTAAAAAAAGATTTGAATCGAATCGAAAGAATCGAATCAAATCGAAAAGAATCGAATCGAATCGAAAAGAATAGAATCGATTCGAAAAGATTCGAATCGAATTGAATCAAATCGAAAAGAATCGAATCTAATTGAAAAAGATAGAATCAAATTGAAAAGAATCGAATCGAAACGAAAGATTTGAATCGAATTGAATCGAATCTAAAGGAATCGAATCGAATTGAAAAAATCGAATCAAATCAAAAAGAATAGTTTCAATCGAAGAGAATCAAATCGAAAAGAATAGAATCGAATTGTATCGAAAAGAATCGAATCAAATCGAATGGAAAAGAATCGAATCGAATCGAAAAAAATCGAGTCGAATTGAAAAGAATCAAATCGATTCATAAAGAATCGAATTGAATCACATCGAAAAGATTTCAATCGAATCAAACTGAAAAGAATCGAATCGAAACGAATCGAATCAAAAAGACTCGAATCAAATCGAATCGAATTGAATCGAATAGAAAAGAATCTATCGAATCGAAAAGAATCGAATCGATAAGAATCGAATTGAAAGAATTGCATCGAATCAATTCGAATCGAAAAGAATTGAATCGAATCGAATCGAAAAGAATCGAATCGAATCAAATCCCTAACCCTAACCCCTAACCCTAACACTAAACCTATCCTAACCCTAACTCTTAACCCTAACCCTTAACCCTAACCCTAACTCTAACCGTAACCCTAACCCTAACCCCTATCCGTAACCCTAACCCGAACACTAACCCTAAACTTAACCCGTACCCTAACCCTAACCATACTCTAACCCTAACAGGTACCCTAACAATAACCTGTACCTCAACCCTAACCCATACCCTAACCCATACCCTAACCTGTACCCTAAACCTAAGCCCACACCCAAACCCGTACACTAACCCGTCCACTAACCCTAACCCTAACCAGTACTCTAACACTAACCCGTACCCTAACCCGTACCCTAACCCGTATCCTAACCCTAACACTAACACGTACCTAACCATAACCCTAATCCTAACCCCTAACCCTAACCCTAAACCTAACATCTAACCCTAACCCTAAAACCTAACCCCTAACCCTGAACCTAAACCAAAAACAAACTCTAACCCTTAACCCTAACCTTAATCCCTACCCCTAACCCTAACCCTAACCGGAACCCCTAACCACTAACCCTAAACCTAACCCTAACCCTTAACCCTAACCCTTAACCCTAACCCGAACCCTAACCCTAACCCTAACACTAACCCAAACCCTAACCCTAACCTTAACCCCTAACCTCAACACTAACACTATCCCTTAAACCTAACCCTAACCTCTAACCCTAACCCTAACCCTAACCCTAAAACTAACACTAACACTAACACTAACCCTAACCCCTAACTCTAAACCTAACCCTAAACCTAACCTGAAACCTAACCCATACACTAAACCGTACCCTAATGCTAACACTCACCCGTAACCTAAACCGAACCCTAACCTGTACCCTAACTCTAACCTGTACCCTAAACCTAACCCTAACCCGTACCCTAACCCGCACCCAAACCCATACCCTAACCCTAACCCTATCCCGTACACTATCCCTAACCCTAACACTTACACTAACCCTATTCCGTACCCTAACCGTAACCAGTACCCGTACCCTAACCCTAACCCGTTCCCTAACCGTAACCATAACCCGTACTCTAACCGTAACCCATACTCTAACCCCTAACCCTAACCCTAACCCTTAACCCTAACCCTTAACACTAACACTAACCCTAACCCTAACCTTAACACAAACCCTAAACCTAATTCCTAACCCTAACCCTACCCTAACCCTAAGCCCTAAACCCTAACCCTAACCCATAACCCATAACCCATAACCCCTAACCTAACCCTAACCCTTAACCCTAACCCTTAACCCTAACCCTAACCGTAACCCTAACCCAAAACCTAACCCCTAACCTTAACCCAAACCCCTAAACCCTAACCCTAACCCTAACCTAATCCTTAACCCTACCCTTAAGCCTAACCCGTACCCGTACCCTAGCCCTAACCTGTACCCAAACCCATACACAAACCAGTACCCTAACCCTAACCCTAACCTGTTCCCTAAACGTAACCGAAACCCATATTCTAATCGTAACCCGTACCCTAACACTAACCCAAACCATAAACCGTAACATAACCCTAAACCTAACCCCTAACCAAAACCTAACCCTAACCCCTCACCCTTACCCTAACCCTAAACATACCCTAACCCTAACCCTAGCCCTAACCCGTACCCAAACCCATACACAAACCAGTAACCTAACCCTACCCCTAACCCATTCCCTAAACGTAACCGTAACCCGTACTCTAACCGTAACCCGTACCCTAACCCTTACCCTAACCTTAACATAACCCTAACCCTAACCCTAACCCTAACCCTAATCCTAACTCCTAACCCTAAACCTAACCCTAACCCTAACCCAAAACCTAACCCTTAACCCTAACCCTAACCCTTAACCCTAACCCTAAACACTAACCCTAACCCTACCCTAACCCAAACCCTAAACCTAATTCCTAACCCTAACCGTAATCCTAACCCTAACCCTGAACCCCCAACCCTAACCCTAACCCCTAACCCATAACCCATAAACCTAACCCTAACCCTAACTCTTAACCCAAACCCTTAACCTTAACCCTAACCCTAGCCTAAAACCTAACCCCTAACCCTAACCCAAACCCCTAACCCCTAACCCTAACCCTAACCCTAACCCGTACCCTAACCCTTACCCTAACCTTAACATAACCCTAACCCTAACCCTAACCCTAACCCTAATCCTAACTCCTAACCCTAAACCTAACCCTAACCCTAACCCAAAACCTAACCCTTAACCCTAACCCTAACCCTTAACCTTAACCCTAAACACTAACCCTAACCCTACCCTAACCCAAACCCTAAACCTAATTCCTAACCCTAACCGTAATCCTAACCCTAACCCTGAACCCCCAACCCTAACCCTAACCCCTAACCCATAACCCATAAACCTAACCCTAACCCTAACTCTTAACCCAAACCCTTAACCTTAACCCTAACCCTAGCCTAAAACCTAACCCCTAACCCTAACCCAAACCCCTAACCCCTAACCCTAACCCTAACCCTATCCCTTAACCCTACCCTTAACCCTAACCCTAACCCAAATCCTAACCCTAACCCCTAACCCTAAACATAACCCCAAACCTTAACCCTAACCCTAACACTATCCCCAACCCCTAACCCCTAACGCTATTTATTTACACTGAACCTCAACACTTAACCCTACACCTAACGCTAACCCTTACCCTAACCCTAACATTAACCGAACCCTAACCGTAACCCATACCCTAACCCTAAACCGTACCCTAACCCTAAACCATACCCTAACCCTAACCCTAACCCGTACACTAACCCTAACCCTTACACTAACCCTAACCCGTACCCTAACCCTAACCCATACCCGTACCCTAACCCTAACCCGTACCCTAGCCCTAACCCGTACCCTAACCCGTACACTAACCAGTACCCTAGCCCGTTCCCTAACCTGTTCCCTAACCATAACCATAACCCGTACTAAACCGTAACCTGCACCCTAACCCTAACACTAACCCTAAACCTTAACATAACCCTAAACCTAACCCCTAACCCTAAACCTAACCCTAACCCCAATCCTTACCCTAAACCTAAACATAACACTAACACTAACCCTAACCTTAACCCTAAACCTAACCCTAAACCTAACCTGTAACCTAACCCATACACTAACCCATACCCTAAACCTAACCCAAACCTGTACCCGAACCTTAACCCATACCCTAACCCTAACCCAATCCCTAAACCTAACCCTAACTCGTATCCTAACCCTAACCTGATCCTGTACCCTAACTCTAACTCTAACCCATACTCATACCCTAACAATAACCCTAACCCTAACCCGTACCATAAACCTAATCTTACCCACACCCTAACACAAACCCATACCCTAACCATAACCTTAACCCTAAACTCACCCTAACCCTAACCCTAAAACTAACCCTAACCCAAACCCTAACCCCAAACCCTAACCCTAATCCTTAACCCTAACCCTTAACACTAACCCTAAACCTAACCCTAACCCAAACCCTAAACCTAATTCCTAACCCTAACCGTAACCCTAACCCTAAGCCCTAACCCCTAACCCTAACCATAACCCCAAACCGATAACCCCTAAACCTAACCCTAACCCTAACCCTTAATCCTAACCCTTAACCATAACCCTAACCCTAACCCTAACCCAACACCTAACCCCTAACCCTAACCCTAATCCTTAACACAACCCTTAACCCTACCCTTAATCCTTAACCCGTACCCTAGCCCTAACCCGTACCCTAAACCATACACAAACCCGTACCCTAACCCTAACCCTAACTCTAAACCTTAACATAACCCTAAACCTACCCCTAACCCCTCACACTTACCCTAACCCTAAACATAAACCTAACACTAACCCTAACCATAACCCTAAACCTAACCTGAAACCTAACCCATACACTAACCCGTAACCTAATTCCTAAACCTAACCGTAACCCTAACCCTGACCCCTAACCCCCAACCCTAACCCTAACCCCTAACCCATAACCCCTAAACCTAACCCTAACCCTTAACCTTAACCCTTAACTCTAACCCTAACCCCTAACCCTTACAAAAACCCCTAACCCCTAACCCTAACCCTATTCCTTAACCCTACCCTTAACCCTAACCCTAACCCAAACCCTAACCCTAACCCCTAACCGTAACCCCAAACCTTAACCCTAACCCTAACCCTAACACTACCCCTAACCCCTAACCACTAACGCTATTTATTTACCCTGAACCTCAACACTTAACCCTAAACCTAACACTAACACTTACCCTAACCCTAACCCTAACTGAAGCCTAACCGTAACTCGTACCCTAACCCTAACCCGTACCCTAACCCTAAACCATACCCTAACCCCAACCCTAACCCGTACACTAACCCTAACCCGTATCCTAACCCTAACCCGTACCCTAACACTAACACATAACCTAAATCTAACCCTGACGCTAACCCAAACAATACCCTACCCCTAATTCTAACCTGTGCCCTAACCCTTATGCTAACCCCAACCCTAATGCTAACCTGTACACTAACCCTAAATGGTACCCAAACACTAACCCTAACCCGTACCCTAATCCTAAACCTAAAACTAACCCTAACCCGTACCTTAACCCTATACCGTACCCTGCCCTAATCCTAACCATAACCCGTACCCAAACACTAAAACTACCCCTAAACCTAACCGTAACTAATCATAACCCTAACCCTATCTCTAAACCTAACCCTAACCCTAATCCTAAACTAACCCTAACCCTCACCCTAACCATATCCCTAACACGTAAACTAACCCTAACACTAACCCTAACCCATAAACTAAACCTAACCCTAACCCTAACCCTAGCAGTACCCTAACCCTAACCCAAACATGTACCTTAACCCTAAGCCGTACCCTAAACCTAACCCTAACCGAAACCCTTACCCTAACTCCTAACCTTAACTGTAACCGTAACCCTAACCCATAACCCCTAACCCTAATCTAAACCTAACCCCTAAGCCCTAACCCAAACCCGAACCCGAACCCCTAACCCCTAACCCTAACCCTAACCCTAACCCTTAACCCTAACCCTTAACCATACCCCTAACCCTAACCCTAACCCTAAACCAAACCCTAACCCTAACTCCTAACCCTAACACTAACCCTAAACCGTAACCTAACCTGTACCCTAACCTGTACCCTAACCCGAACCCAGAACCTAATCCTATCCTGTTCCCTAACCCGAACCCTAACACTAACCCGTAACCGTACCCGTGCCCTAACCCATAAACAAACCCATACCCTACCCCTAACCCTAACATGAACCCGTACCCTAAGCCTAACCCTAACCCCAACCCTAACCCTAACGCGTTCCCTAATCCTAACCCTAAACGTATCCCATACCCTAACCCAAACCCTAACCCTAACCCATAACCTCACCCTAACCTTAACCCTAACCCGTAAACTAAACCTAACAGTATATCTAACCATAAACAGTACCCTAACCCTAACCCTAACCGAAACCTAACCCTAACACTAACCCTAACCGCAACCTACCCTAATCCTAATCTTAACCCTAACCCATAACCTAAACCTAACCCTAACACTAGCCCTAAACAGTACCCTAAACCTAACCCTAACCCATACCCTAACCCAAACCCTAACACTAACCCTAAACCTAACGCTATCCTGTACCCTAACCCTAACCCTAAACCTAGCCCTAACCCGTAACCTAAACCTAACCCAAACCCTAACCGTTACCAGTACCCTAACCCATACCTAAACCCGTACCATAATCCATACCATATCTCTAAACCGTACCCTCACCCTAACCCTAACCCATACCCTAACCCTAATCTGTACCCTAAACCTAAGCCTAAACCAAACCCTAATCATAACCCTAACACTAACCCTAACCCGTAGCCTAACCCTAACCCGAACCCTAAACATAACCCGAACTCTAACACTAACCCTAACCCGTACTCTAACCCTAACCGTAACTCTAACCTGTAACCTACCCCTAACACTAACCCTAATGCTAAACAGTACCCTGAAGCTAACCCCATCCCAACCCTAACCCTAAACCTAACCCAAAACGTAACCTTAACCTGTACCCTCATCCTAACCCGTACCCTAATGCTTACCCTAACCCTCACCTGTACCCTAACCCAAACTCTAACCCGTACCCTAACGCTAACCTTACCCCAACCCTGAACCTAATGAAACCCAATCCCTAATCCTAACCCTAACCCTAACCTAATCCTAACCCTAACCCTTACCCTATCCCTAACCCTAACCCGTAACCTAACCCTAACCCTAACCCTGAACAGTACCCTAACTTTAACCCTAACACGTACCCTAACCCTAATCCTAACCATAAACCTAAACTGAACCCTAAGCCATACCCTAACACTAACCCTAACCCGTACCCTAACCCTAACACTAACACTAACCCGTACCCTAATCCATAACCTAACCCGTACCCTAACCCGTAACCTAACCCGTAACCTAACCCTAAGCTTAAACAGGACCCTAACCCTAACCCTAACCCATAACCTAACCCAAACTTTACAGCATTAAGTCAGTTCGTTCCATGAATAAAGCTCCACTGCACCTGGAGACACAACTGTTGAAGCCTGCAGCTTGCACCTTGCGTCCCATGAGATTCTGACAAACATGTCTAGTGAGGATGTTCATAACTCCATCTGCAGGCAGTGTGGAATTGGGAAGGACCGCGGGTCAGCTCATCTTGCAGAAGGAAGTTCCCCAGAGAGACAGCTTTCAACTAGGTACTCAGGTTTGGAAGTTAGTATGTAGCTCCCTTCTGAGGGAGGAATTACTCAGAAGTCGTTGGATTGGGCTAGGAGACACTTGCCTCTCACAAAACTTGTGTCCCATATCGAACGACGTCCTTTCGAAGTGAAAGGTACAGGCGGTCAGCATGTGGGAGGAACAAGCCATAAGCTCATCCAAAGGAGTGTGCATCACTTGGAAGCAGGTGTCCGGTAGTCTCGAAATTGACAATGCACACTTGGTTCTCACTCCGCTACTGTCCCGCATAGAACGGAATGCTGTGGAAGCGATCCGTACAGGCCGTCAGATTGTGGGAGGTACAGGCCATAAGCTCAACTCTGAGAAGCGTGCATGCTTTGCAGGCAGATGTCTGCTAGCCACTCTTTTATGGGAGTTAGAACCTAGCTACACTTCAATTGAACAAGGCTGTTGGAAATCGCTATATTGAACTCAGTTACACGTGACTACAAGCCTGAAACGTCTACATGCTTTTCACAACCTCTTCCAGCACCTAACATAAGGATGTTAGGACCTATGTCTACAGGCACTCAGGGTGTGGGAGGGTCCCGCCCTCACCTCAACTCTCACAAGGAAGCATGTCTAGAAGCCAGCTTTCAACTAGCTGCATTCTTCTGGCCCTGAGAACGCAGCAGTATTTTAACTCAGGAGGTTCCAAAAATACCACTCTACTCCACCTGGAGACACCTTCCAGGCCTGCATTATTCCACTTGCGTCTCACAAGCTTCTGACAAGCATCTTTGGTGAAGACTTTGGAAACACATTCTGCAGACAGTGTGGAACTATGAGGGACTGCGTGTGAGCCCAACTCTCGGATGTAAGTTGCCACTGGATGCAGGGTTCAATTAGCTAGTATGGAACGTAGTATGTAGCACCAGTCTAAAACAGGAATTACGAGGAAATCGCAGGATTGAGTTGGAGGCACGACTCTTGTGGACCTCACCTGGACGAGGTGACTGGTTCCCACCTGGGACTCAACTGGACCTGATAACTTTGCTCCACACTTTGGCCTCACATGGCCCTGATGACTCTGGGCCCCCACCTAGGCCTCAATATGGACCTGGTGACTGTGGTCCCCACCTGGGTCTCACCTGGACCTGGTGACTCTCGTTCCCACATGTACCACACCTGGACCTGGTGACTGTGGTGTCCTTCTAGCCTCACATTTACCTGGCGACTCCGGACCCCACCAGGGCCTCACCTGGATCTGGTGACTCTGGCCTGCAGGTTGGCCTCACATGGACCTGGTCAGTGGGGTTGCCAACTGGGCCTCACCCATACCTGGTGACTCAGGTCCCCACGTGGACCTCACTTGGACCTGGTGAATCTGGTCCTTACCTGGTCCTCACCCGGACCTGGTGACTCTGGTCACCACCTGGGCTTCACTTGGACATGGTGAATCTGGTCCCCATCTGGGCCTCATGCAGTCCTGGTGACTTTGTTCCCCACCTGGACCTGATTGCTGTGGACTCCTTCTTGGCCTCACATGGAACAGGTGACACTTATCCTATCTGGGCCACACCCAAATCTGGTGACTCTGGTCCTCACCTGGGCATCATTGGGACCTCGTTACTCTGTTCCACACCTTTGCCTCACCTGGGCATGATGACTCTGGAAACCCTCTGAGCCTCACCCTGACCTGGTGACTCTGGTCCCCATCTGGATGTCACCTGGACCAGGTGATTACGGTACCCATCTAAGACTCAACCATACCTAGTGACTCTGGTCCACAACTGGGCATCACCTGGACCTAGTGAATATGCTCCCCATCTGGGACTCATCTGGAACTGGTGACTCTGGTCCTTACCTGAGCATCATCGGGACATGGTTACTCTATTCTCCACTGGGACTCACCTGGATCTGGTAACCCTGGTCCTCACTTTGGCCTCTTCTGTACCTGGTGACTCTGGCCCCACCTGGGCCTCACCTGGAACTGATGACTCTGATCCTCATCATGGCCTCACCTGACCTGGTGACTGTGGTTCCCACAGGGACGTTATATGGACCTCATGTCTCTGGTCCCCACCTGGGCCTCACCTGGACCTGTTGTCTCTGGTACCCACCTGGGTAGCATCAGGACATGGTTACACTGTTCCCTAACAGGAACCCACCTGGACCTGTTAACTCTGGTCTTCACCTGGACCACACCTGGACATGGTGACACTGGTTCCCACCTGGGTCTCACCTGGACCTAGTGAGTCTGATACCCACCTGGGCCTCACCTCTAACTGGTGACTCTCGTTCCCACATGGACCTCATGTGGATCTGGTGGCTGCAGTGTTTCTACCTTCTCATGGACATGGTGACTCTGGTCCCCACCAGGGCCTCACCGGGACCTGGTGAGTGTGGTTGCCACGTGCAACTCACCTGGACCTGGTGACTCTGGTCTGCACCTGAGACTATCCTGGATCTGGTGACTGTGGTCCCCACCTGGGTCTCACCTGGACCTGGTGACTCTCGTTCCCACATGAACCACACCTTGACCTGGTGACTGTGGTGTCCTTCTAGCCTCACATTTACCTGGTGATACCGGACCCCACCAGGGCCTCACCTGGATCTGGTGACTCTGGACTGAAGTTTGGCCTCACCTGGACCTGGTGAGTGGGGTTGCCACCTGGGTCTCACCCATACCCAGTGACTCAGGTCCCCAAATGTGCCTCACATGGACCTGGTGAATCCGGTCCTTACCTGGTCCTCGCCCGGACCTGGTGACTCTGGTCACCACCTGGGCCTCACCTGGACCTGGTGAATCTGGTCTCCATCTGGGCCTCACCCAATCCTGGTGACTTTGTTCCCCACCTGGACCTGATTGCTGTGGACTCCTTCTTGGCCTCACCTGGAACTGGTGAATCTGATCCTTTCTGGGCCTCACCCAGACCTGGTGACTCTGGTCCTCACCTGGGCATCATTGTGACTTGGTTACTCTGTCCCACCCCTGAGCCTCACCTGGACATTTTGACTCTGGAACCTATCTTCGCCTCACCCTGACCAGGTGACTCTGGTCCCCATGTGGATGTCACCGGACAGGGTGATTCTGGTACCTCTCTAGGCCTCAAAAAGCCCTGGTGACTCTGGTCCTCAACTGGGCCTCACATGTACCTAGTGAATATGGTACCAACCTGGGACTCATCTGGACCTGGTGATTCTGGTCTGTACCTGAGACTACCCTGGATCTGGTGAGTGTGGTCTCCACCTGGGTCTCACTTGGATCTGGTGACTCTGATCCCCATCTGGACCTCACCTGGCCCTGTTGACCATGGTCCTCAACTGGGCATAACTGGGACCCAGTTACACTGTTCCACAACTGGACCTCACCTGGACCAGGTGACTCTGGTCCCCCTCTGGATCTCACCCTGCCCGGGTGACTGTGAACCCCACATAGGTCTGACTTGGTCGTGCTGACTCTGGTTGCCATCTGCACCTCACCTCGAACTGTTGACTCTGGATCTTTCAAGGGCCTCCCGTGTACCTGGTGATCCTGGTTCCCATCTGGGTCTCACCTGGACCTGGTGACAGTTGTGACCACCTGGGACTCACCTGGACCTGGTTACAATGTTCCACACCTGGGCCTCACATAGACCTGTTGACCATGGTCCCCAGCCGGCCTCACATGGACCTGTTGCCTCTGGTCCCCACCTGGGCCTCACGTGTACCTGGTAACTCTGATCCATACCTGGGCCTCATCTGGACCTTGTGACTCTGGTCCCCACTTGGGCTCCACCTGGATCCGGTGACGCTGGTCCCCACCTGGACCTCTCCTGGACCTGGTGACTCTCTTTCTAACATGGACCTCACCTGGAACTGGTGACTCAGGTCCTCAGTTTGGCCTCATCTGGACCTCGTGACTCTAGTCCCCACTGTGAACTAACTCAGACCTGGTGAGTCATTCCCCACCTAGGCCTCACCCAGACCTGGTGACTCTTGTCCCCAGCTATGCCTCAATTCGACCTGATGAATCTGGTCCTCACGTGGGCCTCACATGGACCTGGGACTCACCTGGATACAGTGGCTCTGGTTCCCACATGGGGATCACCTGATACTGGTGACTGTGGTCTCCTTCTATGCCTCACCAGGACCTGGTGATTCTGATCCCCATCTGGGCCTTGCATGGTCCTAGTGACTCTGGTCCTCACCTAGGCAGCATTGCGACCTGGATACTGTATTCCACACCTGGGCCTCACTTTGACCGGGGACCTCTGGTCAAACTCTGGGCCTCAATCTAAACTGCTTACTTTGGTTCCCTTTTTGGGCCTCACCCTTACCTGGTGACTCTCTTCCCTCCCTGGGCTGCACTTGGAGCTGGTGAATCTGGTCAACCGGGTCGTCACCTGCACCTGGTGACTCTGGTCACCACCTGGGTCTCACCTGGACTTGGTGAATCTTCTTGCCACCTGGGCCTCACCTGGACCTTGTGACTGTGGTCCCCACCTGGATCTCCCCTGGATCTGGTGGTTCTGGTTCCCATATGGGTCTCTCCTGGACTTCGTTCCTGTGGTCTCCTTTGGCCTCACCTGGAACAACACGACCCTGATCCATATTTGGGCCTCACCTGGACCTGGAGACTCTGGTCCTTACCTGGGCATCATTGCTACCTGGTTACTCTCTTCTCTACCTGGGCCTCCCCTGGACCTGGTGACTCTGGTCACCCTCTGGACCTCACATTGACTTGGTGACTGTAGTCCCACCTGGGCCTCACCTGGAGGAGGTGACTGGTTCCCACAGGGACCTCACCTGGACCTGGTGACTCTGGTCCTTACATGGGCATCATGGGACCTGGTTACTCAGTTCCACATCGGGGCCTCATCTGGACCTAGTGACTCTTGATCCCTCTTGGCCTCACCCTGACGTGGTGACTCTGGTCTCCACCTGTATATCACCTGGACCGGGTGACGCTGGTCCTCCTCTGGGCCTTAACTGGAGCTGGGGACTCTGGTCCTCAACTGGGTCTCAAGAGGACCTGGTGAATCTACTCCTCACTTAGGCCTCGTCTGGACCTTGTGACTCTGGTCCCACCTCGGCATCAATGGGACATGGTTACTCTGTTCCCCACCTGGGACTCACCTGGACCTGATAACTTTGATCTACACTTTGGCCTCACATGGCCCTGATGACTCTGGGCACCCCACCTAGGCCTCAATCTGGACCTGGTGACTGTGGTCCCCACCTGGGTCTCACCTGGACCTGGTGACTCTCGTTCCCACATGAACCACACCTGGACCTGATGACTGTGGTGTCCTTCTAGCCTCACATTTACCTGGTGACTCCGGTCCCCACCAGGGCCTCTGCTGGATCTGGTGACTATGGCCTGCAGGTTGGCCTCACCTGGACCTGGTGAGTGAGATTGACACCTGGGCCTCACCAATACCTGGTGAGTCAGGTCCCCACGTGGGCCTCTTGGACCTGGTGAATCTGGTCCTTACCTGGTCCTCACCCGGACCCGGTGACTCTGGTCACCACCTGGGCCTCACCTGGACCTAGTGAATCTGGTCCCCATCTGGGCATCACCCAGTCCTGGTGGCTTTGTTCCCACCTGGACCTGATTGCTGTGGAATATTTCTTGGCCTCACCTGGAACTGGTGACTCTGATTCGATTTGGGCATCACCCAGATCTGGTGACTCTGGTCCTCACCTGGGCATCATTGGTACCTGGATACTCTGTTCCACACCTGAGCCTCACCTGGACATGATGACTCTGGACCCCTTCTGGGCCTCACCGTGACCTGGTGACTCTGGTCCCCATCTGGATGTCACCAGGACCAGGTGATTCTGGTACCCCTCTAGGCCTCAACCAGACCTGGTGACTCTGGTCCTCAACTGGGGCTCACCTGGACCTAGTGAATATGCTCCCCACCTGGGCCTCATCTGGACCTGGTGACTCTGGTAACTACTTGGGCATCATTGGGACATGGTTCCTCTGCATGGCCTGCAGGTTGGCCACACCTGTACCTGGTAACTCTGGTCCTCACTTTGGCCTCTTCTGTACCAGGTGACTCCGGCCCCACCTGGGCCTCACCTGGACCGGGTGACTCTGATCCTCAGCAGCATGCCTCGAATGCACCTTTCCGCTAGCTGCTTTCTAAAGGCTGTGAGAATGTAGCTACATTGTAAGTCAGGAGGTTCCATGTATACCACTCTACTTCACAAGAGACACAAGCATTGAAGCCTACAGCTAGCTCCTTTTGTCCTATGAGCTTCTGACGAACACGTCTAGTGAGGATGTTCGAAATTTCATCTGAAGGCCATGTGGAACTGTGAGGGACTGGGAGTGAGCTCAAATCTCAGAAGAAAGTACCCTTTGGACACTGCGTTCCACTAGCTTCTCATGTATGGAACTTAGTATCTAGCACCAATCCTAGAGAGCAGTTCTTCACATATCTCTGGATTGGGCTTGGAGACACTAGTCGTGTCGGCCGGCAACTTCCACTAACCTCTCACAACCCTTCTGTCACGATGTGAGCCTAGGCCTGATAGGAGCGAAGTGTATCTGCAGTCAGCATGTGGGAGGTACAGGGCACAAGTTCAACTCTCAGAAGTGTGTATGCTTTACAGATGTCTGCTAGACACTTATTGATGGAAGCTAGAACCGAGGTACACTTGAATTGAACAAGGACGTTGGCAATCGCTGTATTGAACTCACATACACGTGAGTACAGGCCTGTCACGTCCACATGCTTTTCACACAACCTCTTCCAGCACCTAACATAAAGATGCTAGGACCTATGTCTACAGGCAGTCACGATGCGGGACGGTCCTGCCCTGACCTCAGCTCCTAAAAGGAAGCATGGCTAGAAGTCAGCTTTCAACTAGCTGCGTTCTTATGGCAGTGAGAATGTAACAGTATTCTAATTCAGGAAGTTCCAAGATGACCACTCTACTGTACCTGGAGATACCTTCCAGGTCTGCATTGTTCCACTTGCGTCTCACAAGATTCTGACAAAAGTCTATGGTGAAGATGTTTGATAATCATTCTGCAGACAGTATCGGACCGTGAGGGACTGAGTGCGAGCTCAACTCTGTAAAGTAAGTTGCTTTTGGACAAGGCGTTCAGCAAGCTTCTCACCTATGGAACTTAGTATGTAGCACCAGTCTAACACAGGAATTACTAGGAAATCGCTGGATTGAGCTTGGAGGCACTAGTCTTGTGTGCCGGGACTTTCCACTTGCCTCTCACAACACTTCAGTCACGCATCGAGCCTAGGCCTGTTAGCAGTGAAGTGTACCTGCAGGCAGGATGTGGGAAGTACAGGCCATAAGCTCAACTCTCAAAAGTGTGTACGCCTGGGAGGTAGATGTCTGCTACCCACTCGGACATGGGATTTAGAACATAGCTACAATCTGATTGAAGAAGGCCATTTGAAATCGCTGTATTCAACTCAGATAATTGGGAATACAGGCCTGACACTTCCACATGCATGTCGCCGTCCTCTCCCAGCACCTAACATAAGGATATTAGCAGTTACGTCTACGGGCAGGCAGGTTGTGGGAGGGTCCTGCCCTTAGCTCAGCTCTCAAAAGGAAGCATGCCTAGAAGCCAGCTTTCTACTAGCTCATTCTGATGGCCATGAGACCATAGCAGCACTGAAAGGCGGGATGTTCCATGAATACCGCTCTACTGCACCTGGAGACACAACCATTGAAGCCTGCAGCCGGCCCTTGCGTCCTATGAGATTCTGACAAACATGTCTAGTGAGGATGTTCGTTTCTGCATCTTCAGGCAGTGTGGAACTGGGAAGGACCGTGTGTCAGCTCATCTCGCAGAGGGAAATTCCCCAGAGAGAGTGCTTTCAGCTAGGTACTCAGGTTTGGAAGTTAGTATGTAGCTCCCATCTGAGGGAGTAATTCTTCAGAAGTCGCAAGATAGAACTAAGAGACACTTGCCTCTTGCAAAACCTATGTTTCGTTTTCAACGAAATCCTTTGGAAGTGAAGCATACAGGTGGTCATCAAGAGGGAGGTTCAAGCCATAAGCTCATCCAAAGGAGTGTGCATCACTTGGAGGCAGCTGTCTGCTAGGCACAAAATTGACAAGGCAGACACTTGGTTCTCACTCCGCTCCAGACCCGCATAGAACGGAATGCTGTGGAAGCGATCCGTACAGGCCGTCAGATTGTGGGAGGTACAGGCCATAAGCTCAACTCTGAGAAGCGTGTATGCTTTGCAGGCAGATGTCTGCTAGCCACTCTTTTATGGGAGTTAGAACCTAGCTACACTTCAATTGAACAAGGCTGTTGGAAATCGCTGTATTGAACTCAGTTACACGTGACTACAAGCCTGAAACGTCTACATGCTTTTCACAACCTCTTCCAGCACCTAACATAAGGATGTTAGGACCTATGTCTACAGGCAGTCAGGTTGCGGGAGGGTCCCACCCTTACCTCAACTCTCACAAGGAAGCATGTTTAGAAGCCAGCTTTCAACTAGCTGCATTCTTCTGGCCCTGAGATCGCAGCAGTATTCTAACTCAGGAGGTTCCACGTATACCACTCTACTCCACCTGGAGACACCTTCCAGGCCTGCATTATTCCACTTGCGTCTCATAAGATTCTGACAAGCGTCTCTGGTGAAGACGTTGGAAAAACATTCTGCAGTCAGTGTGGAACTGTGAGGGACTGCGTGTGAGCCCAACTCTCGGATGTAAGTTGCCTTTGGATGCAGGGTTCAATTAGCTAGTATGGAATTTAGTATGTTGCACCAGTCTAAGACAGGAATTACTAGGAACTCGTGGGATTGAGCTTGGAAGCACTACTCTGGTGGGCCTCACCTGGGCGAGGTGACTGGTTCCCACCTGGGACTCACCTAGACCTGATAACTTTGCTCCACACTTTGGCCTCACATGGCCCTGATGACTCTGGGACCCCACCTAGGCATAAATCTGGACCTTGTGGCTACGGTCTCCACCTGGGTTTCATCTGGACCTAGTGACTCTGTTTCCTTCCTGGGCATCATCGGGACATGGTTACTCTATTCCCCACTGGGACTCACCTGGAAATGGTAACTCTAGTCCTCACTTTGTCCTCTTCTGTACCAGGTGACTCTGGCCACACCTGGGCCGCACCTGGAACTGGTGGCTCTGATCCTCAGCATGGCCTCACCTGACCTGGTGACTGTAGTTCCCACCGGGACCTCACCTGGATCACATCTCTCTGGTCCCCACCTGGGCCTCACCTGGACCTGGTGCCTCTGATAACCACCTGTGTAGCATCAGGACATGGTTACACTGTTCCCTAATATGGACACACCTGGAACTGTTAACTCTGGTCTTCACCTGGGCCACACCTGGACATGGTGACACTCTTTCCCACCTGGGTCTCACCTGGACCTGGTGAGTCTGATCCCCACCTGGGCCTCACCTATAACTGGTGACTCTCATTCCACATGGAACTCATGTGGACCTGGTGGCTGCAATGTTTCTAGCTTCTAATGTACCTGGTGACTCTGGTCCCCACCAGGGCCTCACCGGGACCTGGTGAGTGTGGTTGCCACATGCACCTCTATCGAACTTTTGACTCTGGTTCTTTCAAGGGCCTCCCCTGTGATCCTGGTCCACCTGTACCTCACCTGGACGTGGTGACTGTTGTCACCACCTGGGACTCACCTGGACCTGGTTACTGTGTGCCACACATGGGCCTCACCTAGACCTGTTGACCATGGACCCCAGCCGTCCCCACCCGTCCCCACATGGACGTTGTTCCACACATGTTGCCTCTGGTCTTCACCTGGGCATCACGTGTACCTGGTATCTCTGGTCCTCACCTGGGCCTCACATGGACCTGTTGCCTCTGGTCCCCACCTGGTCTTCACGTGTACCTGGTAACTCTGGTTCTCACTGGGCCTCATCTAGACCTGGTGACTCTGTTCCCACCTGGCTGCACATGGATCTTGTGACTCTGCTCCCCACATGGACCTCTCCTGCACCTGGTGACTCGCTTTCCAACATGGACCTCACCTGGTTCTGGTGACTCTGGTCCTCAGTTTTCCCTCACCTGGACCTGGTGACTCTCGTCCCCACTTTGACCTAACTGAGATCTGGTGAATCGTGTCCCCACCTAGGTCTCACCCGTACCTGGTGACCCTTGTCCCGAGCTATGCCTCAATTCGACCTGATGAATCTGGTCCTCACGTGGTCCTCACGTGGACGTGGTGAATCTCTTCCCCACCTGTGCTTCACCTGGATGTAGTGACTCTGGTCCCCTCCTGGGCCTCTCCTAGACCTGGTGACACTCTTTCCAACATGGGACTCACCTGGATCTGGTGATTTTGGTCCTCAGTTTGGCCTCACCTAGACCTGGTGACACTCGTCCCCACTTTGACCAAACACAGAACTGGTGAATCTTGTCCCCACTGAGGCCTCACCCAGACCTGGTGACTCTTGTCCCCAGCTATGCCTCAGTTCGACCTGATGAATCTGGTCCTCACGTGGGCCTTACCGGGACCTGGGACTCAGCTGGATATAGTGGCTCTGGTTCCCACATGGGGCTCACCTGATTCTGGTGACTGTGGTCTCCTCCTATGCGTCACCAGGACCTGGTGATTCTGATCCCCATCTGGCCCTTGCATGGCCCTAGTGACTCTGGTCCTCACCTAGGCTTCATTGGGACCTGGATACTCTATTCGACACCTGGGCCTCATTTGAACGGGGACCTCTGTTCCCACTCTGGGCCTCAAACTAAACTGGTTACTCTGGTTACCTTTCTGGGCCTCACCCTTACCTGGGAACTCTGGTCCCACCCTGGGCTTCACTTGGACCTTGTGAATCTGGTCCTTGCCTGGTCCTACCCTGGATCTGGTGACTGTGGTCCCCACCTGGGCCTCACCTGGATTTGGTGACTCTGGTCACCATCTGGGTGTCACCTGGACTTGGTGAATCTTGTTGCCACCTGGGCATCACATGGACCTTGTGACGGTGGTCCCCACCTGGACCTCACCTGGGTTCTGGTTCCCATATGGGGCTCTCCTGGACTTCGTTCCTGTGGTCTCCTTCTGGCCTCACCTGGAACAAAATGACTCTGATCCATATTTGGGCCTCACCTGGACCTGGTGACTCTGGTCCTTACCTGGGCATCATTGGGAACTGAATACTCTCTTATATACCTGGGCCTCATCTGGACCTGGTGACTCTGGTCCCCCTATGGACCTCACCCTGACCTGGTAACTATGGTCCCACCTGGACTCACCTGGACGAGGTGACTGGTTCCCACAGGGAACTCTCCTGGACCTGGTGATTCTGGTCCTCACATGGGCATCATTAGACCTGGTTTCTCAGTTCCACATCGGGGCCTCACCTGGATCTAGTGATTCACATCTCCCTCTGGGCCTCACCCTGACATGGTGACTCTGGTCCCCACCTGGATATCACCTGTACCGGGTGACTCTAGTCCCCCTCTGGGACTCACCCAGAGCTGGGGCACTGGTCCTCAACTGGGCCTCAACAGGACCTGGTGAATCTACTCCTCACTTAGGCCTCGTGTGGACCCTGTGACTCTGGTCCCACCTGGGCATAAATGGGACATGGTTATTCTGTTCCCCACCTGGGACTCACCTGGTCTTGATACTTTGATCCACACATTGGCCTCACCTGCCGTGTTGATTCTGGGCCCCCACCTAGGCCTAAATCTGGACCTGGTGACTGTGGTCCCCACCTGGGCCTCACCTGGACCTGGTGACTCTCGTTCCCACATGAACCACACCTAGACCTGGTGACTGTGGTGTACTCCTAGCCTCACATTTCCCTGGTGACTCCGGTATCCACCAGGGCCTCACCTGGATCTGGTGACTCTGGCCTGCAGGTTGGCCTCACCTGGACTTGGTGAGTGGAGTTGCCACCTGGTACTCACCCATTCTTGTTGACTCAGGTCCCCATGTGGGCCTCAAGTGGACCTGGTGAATCTGCTCCTTACCTGGTCCTCACCCGGACCTGGTGACTCTGGTCAGCACCTGGACCTCACCTGGAGCTGGTGTAGCTGGTCCCCAAATGGGCCTCACCCTGTCCTGGTGACTTTGTTCCCCACCTGGACCTGATTGCTGTGGACTCCTTCTTGGCCTCACCTGGAACTGGTGACTCTGATACTATCTGGGCCTCACCCAGATCTGGTGATTCTGGTCCTCACCTGGGCATCATTGGTACCTGGTTACTCTGTTCCACACCTGAGCCTCACCTGGACATGATGACTCTGGATCCCCTCTGGGTCTCACCCTGACCTGGTGACTCTGGTCCCCTCCTGTTTATTCCCTGGACTGGGTGACGCTGGTCCTCCTCTGGGCCTCACCCGGAGCTGGGGACTCTGGTCCTCAACTGGGCCTCAACAGGACCTGGTGAATCTACTCCTCACTTAGGTCTCATGTGGAACTTGTGACTGGTCCCACCTGGGCATCAATGGGACATGTTTACTCTGTTCCACACTTGGGACTCACTTGGACCTGATAACTTTGCTCCACACTTTGGCCTCACCTGGCCCTGATGACTCTGGGCCCCTCACCTAGGCCTCAATCTGGACCTAGTGTCTGTGGTCCCCACCAGGGTCTCACCTGGACCTGGTGACTCTCGTTCCCACATGAAACACACTTGGACCTGGTGACTGTGGTGTCCTTCTAGCCTCACATTTACCTGGTGACTCCGGTCCCCACCAGGGCCTGACCTGGATGTGGTGACTATGGACTGCAGGTTGGCCTCACATGGACCTGGTTACTGGGGTTGCCACCTGGACCTCACCCATACCTGGTGACTCAGGTCCCCTCGTGGGCCTCTTGGACCTGGTGAATCTGGTCCTTACCGGGTCCTCACCCGGACCCGGTGACTCTGGTCACCACCTGGGCCTCAACTGGACCTGGTGATTCTGGTCCCCATCTGGGCCTCACCCAGTCCTGGTGACTTTGTTCCCCACCTGGACCTGATTGCTGTGGACTCCTTCTTGGTCTCACCTCGTACTGGTGACTCGGATCCTATGTGGGCATTACCCAGATCTGGTGACTCTGGTCCTCACCTGGGCATCACTGGGACCTGGTTACTCTGTTCCACACCTGAGCCTCACTTGGACGTGATGACTCTGGAACCCCATTGGGCCTCACCCTGACCTGGTGACTCTGGTCCCCATCTGGATGTCTCCTGGACCAGGTGATTCTGGTACCCCTCTAGGTCTCAACCAACCTGGTGACTCTGGTCCTCAACTGGGGCTCACCTGGACCTAGTGAATATGCTCCCCACCTGGGCCTCATCTGGACCTGGTGACTCTGGTCCCTACCTGGGCATCATCGGGACATGGTTTCTCTATTCCCCACTGGGAATCACCTGGACCTGGTAACTCTGTTCCTCACTTTGGCCTCTTCTGTACCAGGTGACTCTGGACCCACTTAGGCCTCACCTGGAATGGGTGGCTCTGATCCTCAGCAGCATGCCTCGAATGCACCTTTCCACTAGGTGCTGTTCTTATGGCCGTGAGAATGTAGCTACATTGTAAGTCAGGACGTTCCATGTATACCGCTCTACTGCACCTAGAGACACAAGCATTGAAGCCTGCAGCTAGCTCCTTTGTCCTATGAGCTTCTGACCAGCACATCTAGTCCTCACTGTTCGAAATTTCATCTGAAGTCTTTGTGGAACTGTGAGGAACAGGATGTGAGCTCAAGTCTCAGAAGAAAGTACCCTTTGGACACTGCGTTCCACTAGCTTCTCATGTATGGAACTTAGTATGTAGCACCAATCCTAGAGAGCAGTTCCTCACATATCTCTGGATTGGGCTTGGAGACACTAGTCGTGTGGGCCAGCACCTTCCACTAACCTCTCACAACCCTTCTGTCACGATTCGAGCCTAGGCCTGATAGGAGCGAAGTGTACCTGCAGTCAGCATGTGGAAGGTACAGGGCATAAGTTCAACTCTCAGAAGTGTGTATGCTTTACAGGCAGATGTCTGCTAGACACTTATTGATGGGAGCTAGAACCGAGCTACACTCGAATTGAACAAGGACGTTGGCAATAGCTGTATTGAACTCAGATACACGTGAGTACAGGCCTGTCACTTCCACAGGCTTTTTGCACAACCTCTTCCAGAATCTAACATAAAGATGCTAAGACCTATGTCTACAGGCAGTCAGGATGCAGGATGGTCCTGCCCTGACCTCAGCTCCTAAAAGGAAGCATGGCTAGAAGTCAGCTTTCAACTAGCTGCGTTCTTATGGCAGTGAGAATGTAGCAGTATTCTAATTCAGGAAGTTCCAAGATGACCACGCTACTGTACCTGGAGATACCTTCCAGGTCTGCATTGTTCCACTTGCGTCTCACAAGATTCTGACAAAAGTCTATGGTGAAGATGTTTGATAATCATTCTGCAGGCAGTATCGGACCGTGAGGGACTGAGTGCGAGCTCAACTCTGTAAAGTAAGTTGCTTTTGGACAAGGCGTTCAGCAAGCTTCTCACCTATGGAACTTAGTATGTAGCACCAGTCTAACACAGGAATTACTAGGAAATCGCTGGATTGAGCTTGGAGGCACTAGTCTTGTGTGCCAGGACTTTCCACTTACCTCTCACAACACTTCAGTCACGCATCGAGCCTAGGCCTGTTAGCAGTGAAGTGTACCTGCAGGCAGGATGTGGGAAGTACAGGCCATAAGCTCAACTCTCAAAAGTGTGTATGCCTGGGAGGCAGATTTCTGCTACCCACTTGTACATGGGATTTAGAACATAGCTACAATCTGATTGAAGAAGCCCATTAGAAATAGCTTTTTTCAACTCAGATACACGTGAGTTCAGGCCCGACGCTTCCACATGCTTTTCTCACAACCTCTCCCGTAACCTAACACAAGGATGTTAGCAGCTACGTCTACAGTCAGGCAGGATGCGGGAGGGTCCTGCCCTGAGCTCAGCTCTCAAAAGGAAGCTAGCCTCAAAACCAGCTTTCTACTAGCTGCGTTGTTATGGCCTTGAGAATGTAGCACCACTCTAAGTCAGGATGTTCCATGTATACCGCTCTACTGCAACTGGAGAGACAAACATTGAAGCCTGCAGCTAGCTCCTTGTGTCCTATGAGCTTCTTACAAACATGTCTAGTGAGGATGTTCGAAATTCCATGTGGCCGTGTGGAACTGTGAGGGACTGGGGGTGAGTTCAAGTCTCAGAAGCAAGTACCCTTTGGACACTGTGTTCAACTAGCTTCTCATGTATGGAACTTAGTATGTAGCACCATCTAAGAGAGCAGTTCCTCACATATCTCTGGATTGGGCTTGGAGACACTAGTCATGTGGGCCGGCAACTTCCACTAATCTCTGACAAAACTTCTGTCACGCATCGAGCCTAGGCCTGATAGGAGCAAAGTGTACCTTCAGTCAGCATTTGCGAGGTATAAGGCATAAATTCAACTCTCAGAAGTGTGTATGCTTTGCAGGCCGATGTCTGCTAGACACTTATCGAGGCGAGGTATACCCAAGCTACACTTTAATTGAACAAGGACATTGGCAATCGCTGTATTTAACTCAGATACACGTGACTACAGTCCTGACACTTTCACTTGCATTTCTCCAATCTCTCGAGGCCCTAACATAAGGATTTTTGCAGATACGACTACAGGCAGGTAGGATGCGTGAGGGTTCTGCCTTGAGCTCAGCTTTCAAATGGAGGCATGCCTCGAAGCCAGCTTTCTACCAACTGTGTTCTGATGGCCATGAGAATGTGGCAGCCTTGTAATTCAGGATGTTCCATGAACACCGCTTTACTGCACCTGGAGACATAACATTGAAGGCTGCAGTTTGCCCTGGCATCCCATGAGATTCTGACAAACATGTCTAGTGAGGATGTTCGTAACTGCATCTACAGTCAGTGTGGAACTCGGAAGAACATGTGTCAGTTCATCTTACAGAAAGAAATTCCCCAGAGAGAGAGCTTTCAGCTTGGTACTCAGGTTTGGAAGTTAGTATGTAGCTCCCATCTGAGGGAGGAATTCCTCAGAAGTCACTGAATTGAACTAAGGGAAACATGGCTCTCGCAAAACGTGAGTCACGTTTCGAACGAAATCCTTAGAAGTGAAGCATACAGGCGGTCAGCAAGAGAGAGGTTCAAGCCATAAGCTCAAGCCAATGGCGTGTGCGTGCTTTGCAGGCAGGTGACCACTAGGCACGAAATTGACAAGGCAGACACTTGGATTCACTGGGCTACTGTCCCGCATAACGAAATTCTGTGGAAGAGGAATGTACAGGCAGCCAGGATGGGGGAGGTGCAGGCCATAAACCCAACTCTCCGAAGTTTGTATGCTTTCAGGCCAATGTCTCCTAGACACTTATCGAAGCGAGGTATACCCGAGCTACACTCTAATTGAACAAGGACGTTGGCAATCGCTGTTTTGAGCTCAGATACACGTGAGTACAGTCCTGACACTTCCACTTGCATTTCTCCAACCTCTCCCAGCACGAAACTAAGGATTTTTGCAGCGACGATTACGGGCAGGCAGGATGCGGGAGGGTCCTGAGCTGACCTCAGCTTTCAAATGGAGGAATGCCTCGAAGCCAGCTTCCTAATTACTGCGTTCTGATGGCCATGAGAACGTGGCAGCATTGTAATTCAGGATGTTCCATGAATACTGCTTTACTGCACCTGGAGACACAACCTCGAAGCCGGCAGCTTGCCCCTGGCATCCCATTAGCTTCTGACAAACATGTCTAGTGAGGATGTTCGAAACTATCTGCAGGCAGTGTGAAACTGGGAAGGACCACGTTTCAGCTCATCTCCGAAGGGATGTTCCCCAGAGAGAGAGCTTTCAGCTTGGTACTCAGGTATGGAAGTTAGTATGTAGCTCCCATCTGAGGGAGGAATTCCTCAGAAGTTCCTGGATTGAACTAAGACACATTTGCCTCTCGCTAAACTCCCGTCCCGTATCGAACGAAATCCTTTGGAAGCGAAGCATACAGGCGTTCAGCATGTGAGAGGTTCAAGTCCTAAGCTCGTTCCAAATAGTGTGCATGCCTTGGAGGCAGGTGTCCGCTAGGCGGGAAATTGATTGGCAGACATTTGGTTTTCATTACGCTACTGTCCTGCATACAACGAAATGCTGTGGAAGAGGAACGTACAGGCAATCAGGATGGGGGACGTACATGCCACAAGCTCAACTCTCAGAAGTGTGTATGCTTTGCAGGCCGATGTCTGTTAGACACATATCAAGGCGAGGTATACCCAACCTACACTCTAATTGATCAAGGACGTTACCAATCACTGTATTGAACTCAGATCACGTGAGTACAGTCCTGACACCTCCACTTGTGTTTATCCAACCTCTCTCAGCACGAAACATAAGGTTGTTAGCAGCTACGACTACGGGCAAGCAGGATGCGGGAGGGTCCTGCGCTGAGCTCAGCTTTCAAAAGGAGGCATGCCTCGAAGCCAGCTTTCTACTAACTGCGTTCTGATGGCCATGAGAATGTGGCAGCATTGTAATTCAGGATGTTCCATAAATACCGCTTTATTGCACCTGGACACACAACCTTGAAGCCTGCAGCTTGCCCCAGGCATCCCATGAGCTTCTGACAAACATGTTTACTGAGGATATTCGTAACTGTATCTGCGGGCAGTGTGGAACTGGAAAGGACCACATTTCAACTCATCTTCGAGAGGGATATTCCCCAGAGATGGAGCTTTCATCTTGGTACTCAGGATTGGAAGTTAGTATGTAGCTCCCATCTGAGGGAGGAATTCCTCAGAAGTTGCTGGATTGAACTAAGACACATTTGCCTCTGGCTAAACTTGCGTCCCGTATCGAATGAAATCGTTTGGAAGCGAAGCGTATAGGCGATTAGCATGTGAGAGGTTCAAGTCCTAAGCTCAATCCAAAGGAGTGTGCATGCCTTGGAGGCATCTGTCCGCGAGGCGGGAAATTGACAAGGCAGACACTTGGTTTTCATTCCGCTACTGTCCCACTTACAACGAAATGCTGTGGTAGAGCAACGTACAAGCAGTCAGATGGGTGAGGTACAGGCCACAAGCTCAACTCTCAGAAGTGTGTATGCTTTGCAGGCCGATGTCTGCTAGACACTTATCGAGGTGAGGTATACCCGAGCTACACTCTAATGGAACAAGGACGTTGGCAGTCGCTGTATTGAACTCATACACGTGAGCACAGTCCTAATACTTCCACTTGCATTCTCCAACCTCTCCCAGCACCTAACATAAGTATTTTTGCAGCTACGACTACGGGCAGGCAGGATGCGGGAGGGTCTTGCCCTGAGCTCAGCTTTCAAAAGGAGGCATGCCTCGAAGCCAGCTTTCTACTAACTGCGTTCTGATGGCCATGAGAATGCAGCAGGCTTGTAATTCAGGATGTTCCATGAACACAGTTTACTCCACTTGGAGACACACCCTTGAAGCGTGCAGCTTGCCCCTGGCATCCCATGAGATTCTGACAAACAAGTCTAGTGAGGATGTTCTTAACTGCATCTGCAGGCAGTGTGGAACTTGGAAGGACCGCCTGTCAGCTCATCTCACAGAAGGAAATTCCGCAGAGAGAGAGACTTTCAGCTTGGTACTCAGGTTTGGAATTTAGTATGTAGCTCCCATCTGAGGGAGGAATTCCTCAGAAGTCACTGAATTGAACTAAGGGAAACATGGCTCTCGCAAAACTTGCGTCCGTATCGAATGAAATCCTTTGGAAGCGAAGCATACCGGCGGTCAGCAAGAGGGAGTTTCAAGCCATAAGCTCAAGCCAAAGGCGTGTGCATGCCTTGCAGGCAGGTGTCCGCTAGGTACGAAATTGACAAGGCAGAAACTTGGTTTTCACTGGACTATTGTCCGGCATACAATGAAATGCTGTGGAAGAGGAACGTACAGGCAGTCATGATGGGGGAGGTACAGGCCATAAGCCCAACTCTCTGAAGTTTGTATGCTTCGCAGGCTGATGTCTGCTAAACACTTATCGTGATGAGGTATATCCGAGCTACACTCTAATTGAACAAGGATGTTGGCAATCTCTGTATTGAACTCAGATACACGTGAGTACAGTCGTGACACTTCCACTTGCATTTCCCCAACCTCTCCAAGCACGAAACATAAGGATGTTAGCAGCTACGACTACGGGCAGGCAGAATGCGGGAGGGTACTGCCCTGAGCTCAGCTTTCAAAAGGAGGCATGCCTCCAAGCCAGCTTTCTACTAACTGCATTCTTTTTTTTTATTTTTATTTTTATTTTTTTAAATTATTTATTTGTGATAGTCACAGAGAGAGAGAGAGAGGCACAGACACAGGCAGAGGGAGAAGTAAGCTCCATGATCTGGGAGCCCGATGTGGGATTCGATCCCGACTCTCCGGGATCGTGTCCTGGGCCAAAGCCAGGCGCCAAACCGCTGCGCCACCCAGAGATCCCCTACTAACTGTGTTCTGATGGCCATGAGAACGTGACAGCACTGTAATTCAGGATGTTCCATTAATATCGCTTTACTGCACCTGGAGACACAACCTTGAAGCCTGTAGCTTGCCCTTGGCATCCCATGAACTTCTGACAAACATGTCTAGTGAGGATGTTCGTAACTGTATCTGCAGGCAGTGTGGAACTGTGACGGACCACGTTTCAGCTCATCTCTGAGAGGGATGTTCGACAGAGAGAGAGCATTCAGCTAGGTACTCAGGTTTGGAAGTTAGAATGTAGTTCCCATCTGAGGGAGGAATTCCTCAGAAGTTGCTGGTTTGAACTAAGACACATTTGCCTCTGGCTAAACTTGCGTCCCGTATCGAACGAAATCCTTTGGAAGCGAAGCACACAGGCGGTCCGCATGTAAGAGGTTCAAGACCTAAGCTCAATCCAAAGGAGTGTGCTTGCCTTGGAGGCAGCTGTCTGCTAGGTGGAAAATTGACAAGGCAGACACTTGGTTTTCATTCTGCTACTTTCCAGCATACAATGAAATGCTGTGGAAGAGGAACGTACAGTCAGTCAGGATGGGGGAGTTACAGGTACAAGCACAACTCTCAGAAGTGTGTATGCTTTGCAGGCCGATGTCTGCTAGCCACTTATCGAGGCGAGGTATACCCGAGCTACACTCTAATTGAACAAGGACGTTGGAAATCACTGTATAGAACTCAGATACACGTGAGCACAGTCCTGATACTTCCACTTGCATTCTCCAACCTCTCTCATCTCCTAATATAAGGATTTTTGAGCTACAACTACGGGCAGGCAGGATGCGGGAGGGTCTTGCCCTGAGCTAGCTTTCAAATGGAGGAATGCCTCGAAGCCAGCTTTCTACTAACTGTGTTCTGATGGCCATGAGAATGCAGCAGGCTTGTAATTCAGGATGTTCCATGAACACACTTTAGTGCACCTGGAGACACAACCTGAAGCCTGCAGGTTGCCCCTGGCATCCCATGAGCTTCTGACAAACAAGTCTAGTGAGGATGTTCGTAATTGCTTCTGCAGGCAGTGTGGAACTGGGAAGGACCGCCTGTCAGCTCATCTCACAGAAGGAAATTCCCCAGAGAGACAGCTTTCAGCTTGGTACTCAAGTTTGGAAGTTAGCATGCAGCTCCCAACTGAGGGAGGAATTCCTCAGAAGTCAGTGTACTGAAGTAAGGGTCACATGGCTCTCGCAAAACTTGTGTCCCGTATCGAACGAAATCCTTTGGAAGCGAAGCATACAGGCGGTCAGCAAGAGGGAGGTTCAAGCCATAAGCTCAAGCCAAAGGCGTGTGCATGCCTGCAGGCAGGAGTCCGCTAGGCGCGAAATTGACAAGGCTGACAGTTGGTTTTCACAGGGCTACTGTCCCGCATGCAACGAAATGCTGTGGAAGAGGAACGTACACGCAGTCAGGATGGGGGAGGTACAGGCCATAAGCCGAACTCTCCGAAGTTTGTATGCTTTGCAGGCCAACGTCTGCTAGCCACTTATCAAGGCGAGGTATATCCGAGCTACACTCTAATGGAACAAGGAAGTTGGCAATCGCTGTATTGAACTCAGAAACACGTGAGTACAGTCCTGACACTTCCAAAGCGTTTCTCCAACCTCTCCCAGGACGAAGCCTAAGGATGTTAGCAGCTATGACTATGGGCAGGCAGGATGCGGGAGGGTCCTGCCCTGAGCACAGCTTTCAAAAGGAGGCATGCCTCAAAGCCAGCTTTCTACTAAATGCATTCAGATGGCCATGAGAATGTGGCAGCATTGTAATTCAGGATGTTCCATGAATACCGCTTTACTGCACCTGGAGACACACCCTTGAAGCCTGCAGCTTGTCCCTGGCATCACATGAGCTTCTGACAAACATGTCTAGTGAGGATGTTCGTAACTGTATCTGCAAGCAGTGTCGAACTTGGAAGGACAACGTTTCAGCTCATCTCCGAGAGGGATGTTCCCCAGAGAGAGAGCTTTCAGCTAGGTACTGAGGTTTGGAAGTTAGTATGTAGCTCCTATCTGAGGGAATATTTCCTCAGAAGTCGCTGGATTGAACTAAGGGACACATGGCTCTCGCAAACCTTGCAACCCGTATCGAACTAAAACCTTTGGAAGCGAAGCATACAGGCAGTCAGCAAGAGGGAGGTTCAAGCCATAAGCTCAAGCAAAAGGCGTATGCATGCCTTGCAGGCAGGTGTCTGCTAGGCGCGTAATTGACAAGGCAGACACTTGGTTTTCACTGGGCTACTGTCGCGCATACAACGAAACGCTGTGGAAGAGGAACGTACAGGCAGTCAGGATGGGGGAGGTACAGCCATAAGCCCAACTCTCAGAAGTGTGTATGCTTTTCAGGCCGATGTCTGCTACACACTTATCGAAGCGAGGTATACCCGAGCTACACTCTAATGGAACAAGGGCGTTGGCAATCTCTGTATTGAACTCAGATACACGTGAGTACAGTCCTGACCCTTCCACTTGCATTTCTCCAACCTCTCCCAGCACCTAACATAAGGATGTTTGCAGCTATGACTACAGGCAGGCAGGATGTGCGAGGGTCCTGCCCTGAGCACAGCTTTCAAAAGGAGGCCTGCCTCAAAGCCAGCTTTCTACTAACTGCTTTCTGATGGCCATGAGAACGTGGCAGCAATGTAATTCAGGATTTCCATGAATACCGCTTTACTGCACCTAGAGACACAACCTTGAAGCCTACAGCTTGCCCCTGGCATCCCATAAGCTTCTGACAAACATGTCTAGTGAGGATGTTCGTAACTGTATCTGCAGGCAGTGTGGAACTGTGACGGACCACGTTTCAGCTCATCTCCGATAGGGATGTTCCCCAGAGAGAGAGTTTTCAGGTAGGTACTCAGGTTTGGAAGTTAGTATGTAGCTCCCATCTGAGGGAGGAATTCCTCAGAAGTTGCTGGATTGAACTAAGACACATTTGCCTCTGGCTAAACTTGCGTCCCGTATTGAATGAAATCCTTTGGAAGCGAAGCGTATAGGCGGTTAGCATGTGAGAGGTTCAAGTCCTAAGCTCAATCCAAAGGAGTGTGCATGCCTTGGAGGCATCTGTCCGTGAGGCGGGAAATTGACAAGGCAGACACTTGGTTTTCATTCCGCTACTCTCCCACTTACAACGAAATGCTTTGGTAGAGTAACGTACAAGGAGTCAGGATGGGTGAGGTACAGGCCACAAGCTCAACTCTCAGAAGTGTGTATGCTTTGCAGGCCGATGTCTGCTAGACACTTATCGAGGTGAGGTATACACGAGCTACACTCTTATTGAACAAGGACGTTGACAATCTCTGTATTGAACTCATATACACGTGAGTACAGTCCAGACACTTCCACTTGCATTTCTCCAACCTCTCCCAGCACCTATCATAAGGATTTTTGCACCTACGACTACGGGCACGCAGGATGCAGGACGGTCCTGCCCTTAGCTCAGCTTCGAAAGGAGGCATGCCTAGAAGCCAGCTTTCAACTAGCTGTGTTCTAATGGCTGTGAGATCATAGCAGTCTTCTAACGAAGGAAGGTCGAAGAATACCACCTTACTGAACTTGGAGACACCTTCCAGGCCTGCATTATTCCACTTCTGTCTCACAAGCTTCCAAGTAACGTCTCTGGTTAAGATGTTCAAATTCATTCTACAGACAATGTGGAACTGTGAGGGACTGGGTGTGAGCTCAACTCTCAGAAGAGAGATGCTTTTGGACTTGGGTTCAGCTAGGCTCAAGTATGGAACTTAGTATATAGCACCTGTCTAAAGAGGAATTACTAGGAAATCGCTGGATTGATCTTGCATGCACTAGTCTTTTGTGCCGGGACTTTCCTCTTACCTCTCACACTTCAGAAACACATTGAGCCTAGGCCTGTTAGCAACGAATTGTATCTGCAGGAGGATGTGGGATGTACAGGCCATAAGCTCAACTCTCAAACGTGTGTACGCCTGGGAGGCAGATGTCTGATACCCACTCGTACATAGGAGTTAGAAATTAGCTACACTCTTTGAAGAAGTCTGTGTGAAATCGCTATATTCAACTCAGATACTCGTGAGTACAGGCCTGATACTTCCACATGCAAAGCGATTCGAAACAAAAAGAATCGCATTGAATAGAATCAAAAAGAACGAATCGGAAACTATCGTATCGAAACAAAAATAATCAAATTGAATCGAATCGAATCCAAAGGGTTCGAATCGCATCGAACTGAAAAGAATCGAATCAAATCGAATCAAAAATAATTGAAACAAATCAAATAAAAAGGAATCGAATAGAAAAAAATCGAATCGAAAAGAAATGAATTGAATCGAATCGAATCGAATGGAATCGAATAAAAAAGAATTGAATCGAACACAATTCAGTCGAAGAATTTCGAATAGAATCGAATTGAATCGAAAAGAATCTAATCGAACCGAAACTCTTTGAATGGAATCAAAAAGAAACGAATCCAAAAGCATCTTATCGAATCGAATCGAAAAGAATTGAATCGAATCGAAAAGTATTGAATCCAAATGAAACTATTTGAAAAGAGTAGAATCAAAAAGAATCGAATTGTTTCAGAAAAAATGAATCGAATTCAATCGAATTGAAAAGAATTGAATCGAATCGATCCTTAAGGAAAGGAATTTGAATCGAAAAGACTCGAATCGAAAGATTCGAATCAAATCGAATCGAAACAAAAAGAATCGAATCAAATAGAATCGAAAAGAAACTAATTGAAAACTATCATATCGAAAAGAAAAAAATCGTATCGAATAAAAAAACCGAATCAAATCGAATCGAAAAGGATCTAATCAATTCGAAACGAATCAAAAAGAATCGAATCGAATCAAAAAGAATTGAATCGAATCGAATTGAAAATAATCGAAACAAATCAAATAAAAAAGAATCGAATAGAAAAAAATTGAATCAAATAGAAAAGAATCAAATCGAATCGAAAAGATTCGAATAGAATCGAAAAGAAACTAATCAAAAAGATTCGAATCGAATCGAATCGAAAGGAATAGAATCTAACTGAATCGAAAAGAATCGAATCCAAATAAATCGAGTCGAAAGGAGTGGAATCGAAAAGATTCGAAACAATTCAAAAAAAACGAATCGAATTGAATCGAATCGAATCGAAAATAATCGAATCGAAATGAATTGAAAAGAATAGAAAAGAATCAAGCCAAATCGAAAAGAATCAAAATGAATAGAAACGAAACGAATCTAATCCAATCGAAAAGAATCGAATCGAATTGAATCGAAAAGATTCGAATCGAATTGAATCGAATAGAAAAGCATCGAATCGAATCGAATAGAAAATAAACGAATAGTAAACTATCGAATGGAAACGAAAAAAATCGAATTGAATCGTATCGAATCAAATAAAAAAAGATCGAATTGAATCGAATATAAGAATCGAATCGAATCTAATCGAAAAGAATGGAATCGAATCAAAAAGGATCGAATTGAATTGTATCGAATAGAAAAGAATCAAATCAAATTGAAAAGAATCGAATTGAATTGAATCGAAAAGAATCGAATCGAATCGAAAAGGATCGAATCGAAAAGAATCAAATCGAATCGAAAAGAATCGCATTGAAGAGTCGAATCGAAAAGAATCGAATCAATTTGAGAAAAACCGAATTGATTCGAATCAAATCGACTCGAAAAGAATCGAATCGAATCAAAAAGAAACGAATCAAATCAAATCGAAAAGAATCAAATCGAATCGAAAAGTATCGAATCCAAATGAATCTAATCAAAAAGAGTAGAATCAAAAAGAATCGAATTGTTTCAGAAAAAACGAATCGAATTGAATCGAATCGAAAAGAATTGAATCGAATAGATCCTAAAGGAAAGGAATTCGAATCGAAAAGACTCGAATCGAAAGATTCGAATCAAATCGAATCAAAACAAAAAGAATCGAATCGAATAGAATCGAAAAGAAACTAATTGAAAACTATCATATCGAAAAGAAAAAAAATCGTATCGAATCAAAAAAATTGAATCGAAAGAATCGAAAAGGATCTAATCAATTCGAAACAAATAAAAAAGAATCGAGTTGAATCGAAAAGAATTGAATCGAATCGAATAGAAAATAATCGAGACAAATCAAATAAAAAAGAATCGAATAGAAAAAAATTGAATCGAATCGAAAAGAATCAAATCGAATCGAAAAGAATTGAATTGAATCGAAAACAACTGAATCGAAGAGTTTCGAATCGAATCGAATTGAATAGAAAAGAATCTAATCAAACCAAAAGCATTAGAATAGAATAAAAAAAGAAATGAATTAAAAAGAATCAAATCGAATTGAATTGAAAAGAATCAAATCTAAACGAATCGAAAATAATCGAATCCAAATTAATCAAGTTGAAAGGAGTGGAATCGAAAAGAATCGAATTGTTTAGAAAGAAACGAATAGAAATGAATCGAATCGAATAGAAAATAATCGAATCGAAGAGTCGAATTGAAAAGAATCGAATCGCACCGAATCAAAAGAATTGAATCGAATGGAAGTGTAAAGAATTGAATTGAATCGAAAAGAATAGAATCAAATCGAATCAAATAGAATGCAATCGAATTGAATTGAAAAGAAACGAATCAAAAGATTCGAATCGAATAAAATCAAATCGAATGAAATGAATCGAAAAATATCGAATCGAAAAAAATCGAATTGAATCGAATCGCATTGAAAAGAATCCAATCGCATCAAATCGAAAAGAATCGAATTGAATCGAAACGTTGGAAAAGGAAGGTATTCGATTCGAAAAGACTCGAATCGAAAGATTCGAATCGAATAGAATATAAAACTATCGAATCAAAACGAAAGAAATTGAATCGAATCGAATCATAAGAATCAAATCGAATTGAAAAGGATCGAATCGAATCGTATTGAAAAGAAAAGAATCAAATCAAATCGAAAAGAATCGAATCAAATAGGAAAGAATCGAAAAAATATAATAAAAAAGAATCGAATCGAATCAAATCGAAAATATCGAATCGAATGGAAAAGAATCGAATCGAATCGAAAAAAATCGAATCGAATCGCACCAAGTCAAAAGAATCGAATCGAATGGAAGTGAAAAGAATCGAATAGAAAAGAATCGACTCAAAAACAATCGAATCAAATCAAATTTAAATGAAAAGAATCGAATCGAAAAGAATCGAATCGAATCGGAAAGAATCAAATCGAAACTAAAACAATCAAATTGAATCAAATCGAAAAGAACTGAATCTAATCAAATCGAAAAGAATACATCGAATCGAATCAAAAAAGTAGAATCAAAACGCACCGAATCAAAAAAATCAAATCAAATGGAAGTGAAAAGAATCGAATCGAATCGAAAAGAATCGAATCGAATCAAATCTAAAAGAAGCGAATTGAATTGAATCGAAAGAATCTAATCGAATCGATTCGAATTGAAAAGAATCGAATCAAATCAAATAGAAAAGAATCGAGTTGAATTGAATCGAATCGAATCGAATCAGATCCAAAAAATCGAATCAAATTGCACCGAATCCAAAGAATCGAATCAAATGGAAGTGAAAAGAAACTAATTGAAACAAATCAAATTGAATCGAAAATAATCGAATCGAATCGAATTGATTCAAAAAGAAAGGAAATCGAATCGAAAGATTCGAATCAAATCGAATCGAAACAAAAAGAATCGCATCAAATAGAATCGAAAAGAACGATTCGAAAACTATCGTAATGAAACCAAAAAAATCGAATCGAATCGAATTGAAACGAAAAGGATCGAATCGAATCGAATTGAAAAGAATCAAATCGAATCGAAAATAATTGAAAAAAATCAAATAAAAAAGAATGGAATAGAAAAAAATCAAATCGAAAAGAAATGAATCGAATCGAAAAGAATCGAATCGAATCGAAAAGAATCGAATCGAAAAGAATTCATCAAAGAGTTTCGAATAGAATCGAATTGAATCGAAAAGAATCTAATGGAACCGAAAAGATTCGAATGGAATCAAAAAGAAACGAATCAAAAAAATCGACTCGAATTGAATCGAAAAGAATCGACTCGAATTGAATGGAAAAGAATCAAATCCAAATGAATCTAATCGAAAAGAGTGGCATCGAAAAGAATCGAATTGTTTCAAAAAAAAGAATTGAATGGAATCGAAAAGAATTGAATCTAATCGATTCTAAAAGAAAGGAATTCGAATCGAAAAGACTCGAATCGAAAGATTCGAATCAAATCAAATCGAAACAAAAAGAATTGAATCGAATAGAATCTAAAAGAAACGAATCGAAAACTATCATATTGAAATGAAAAAAATCTTATCGAATGAAAAAAATCGAATCGAATCAAAAATGATCGAATCAATTCGAAAGGAATAAAAAAGAATCGAATCGAATCGAAAAGAATCGAATTGAATCAAAAGGAATCGAAACAAATCAAATAAAAGAATCGAATAGAAAAAAATCGAAAGGAATCGAAAAGAATCGAATCAAATCGAAAAGATTTGAATAGAATCGAATCGAAAACAATCGAATCGAATCGAATCGAAATCAATCGAATCAAAGAGTTTCGAATCGAATCTAATTGAATCAAAAAGAATCTAATAGAACCGAAAAGATTCGAATGGAATCAAAAAGAAACAAATTAAAAAGAATCGAATCGGAAAGAATCGAATCGAATCAAAAAGAATCGAATCCAAATGAATCAAGTTGAAAGGAGTGGATTCGAAAAGAATCAATCGAACAAAACGAATCGAATTGAATCGAATCAAAAAGAATCAAATCGAATTGAAAAGAATAGAAAAGAACCGAATCGAAACGAATCCAAAAGAATCAAATCGAATCGAAAAGAATTGATTCGAATTGAATCTAAAAGAATCGAAACGGATCGAATTGAATCGAAAAGAATAGAAAAGTATCGATTTGAATCGAAAACAATCGACCCGAATCGAATCGAAAAGAATCGAATTGAATAAAAAAATCGAATTGAACCAAAAAGAATCGAATCAAATCGAAAAGAATCGAAACGAATTGAAAAGAACCGAATCAAATCAAATAGAAAAGAATCGAATTGAAAAGAATCTAATCAAATAGATTCAAATCGAATTGAATCGAATCAAAAAGAAACGAATCGAATCAAAAAGAACAGAATCGAATCGAAAAAAATTGAATTGAATAGAATCTAAAAGAATCCAATCGAAAAAATAGATTTGAATGGAATAAAAAAGAATCAAATCGAATCAAATCGATTTGAAAAGAAAGGAATTTGAATCGAAAAGACTCGAATCGAAAAGAATCGAATCGAATAGAAAAAAATCGAATCGAATTGCACCAAATCAAAAGAATCGAATCGAATGAAGTGAAAAGAATCGAATAGAAAAGAATCGAATCGAATCGAATCAAATCGAATTGAATCGATTCGAAAAGAAGCGAATTGAATCAAATTGAATCAAAAAGAATCGAATCCAAATGTATCGAATCGAAAAGGGTCGAATCAAAAAGAATCAAATCGATTCGAAAAACAAACGAATCGAAGGGAATCGAATTGAAAATAATCGCATCGAACCGAATCGAAAAGAATAGAAAAGTATCGATTCGAATCAAAAAGAATTGACTTGAATCGAATCGAAAAGAATCGAATTGAATCATATTGATCGAAAAGAATCGAATCGAATTGAATCGAAAAGAATGGAATCGAATCAGAAATAATCGAATCGAATCGAAAAGAATCAAATCGAATTGAATCAAAAATAACTAAATCGAATCAAATAAAAAAGAATCGAATTGAAAATAATCAAAGAGAATAGATTCATATCGAATCGAATCAAAAAGAATCGAATCGAAAAGAATCAAATCGAATCAAATCGAAAAGAACTGAATCGAAAAAATAGAAAAGAATAGAATTGTAAAGAATCGAATAGAATAGATTCAAATCGAATCGAATCGAATCAAAAAGAATGGAATCGAATCGAAAAGGATCGAATCGAATAAATTGAATATAAAAGAAACGAATCGAATCAAAATTGAATCGAATCGAATCGAAAAGAATCGAAAAAAGCAAATAAAAAAGTATCGAATCGAATCAGAAATATCAATTGAATTGATTCAAATCGAAAAGAATCGAATCGAATCAAATCGAAAATAATTGAACTGAATCGATCGAATTGAATTGAAAATAATCGAATCGAATCGAACCGAATTGAATCGAAAAGAATCGATCGAATCAAAAATAATTGGATCGCATCGAAAATAATCGAATCGAATCAAATGGAAAATAATTGAACTGAATCGATCGAATTGAATTGAAAATAATCGAACCGAATTGAATTGAAAAGTATCGATCGAATCGGGGATCCCTGGGTGTCGCAGCAGTTTAGCGCCTGCCTTTGGCCCAGGGCACGATCCTGGAGACCCGGGATCAAATCCCACATCAGGCTCCCGGTGCATGGAGCCTGCTTCTCCCTCTGCCTATGTCTCTGCCTCTCTCTCTCTCTCTCTGTGTGTGACTATAATAAATAAATAAAAATTAAAAAAAAGAATCGATCGAATCAAAAATAATTGGATCGAATCGAAAATAATCGAATCGAATCCAATAAAATCGAATTGAAAATAATCAAATTGAATTGAATTGAATCGAAAATAATCAAATCGAATCAAAATTAATCGAATTGAAACGAATCGAAAATAAATCAAATCAAAAATAATCGCATCGAATCGAAATGAATCGAAAATAATCGATTCGCATCGAATCGAATTGAAAATAATCCAATCGAATTGAATCGAAAATAATTGAATAGCATCTAAAATAATCCAATCGAATCGAAAATAATCGAATCTATTCGAATCGAAAATAATCGAATCGAATCGAATCAAATCGAAAATAATCGATTCGCATCGAATCAAATCGAAAATAATTGAGTCGAATTGAATCGAAAATAATCGAATCGAATCGAAAAGAATCGAATCGAATCTAAAAGAATCGAATTGATTCAAATTGAAAAGAATGGAATCGAAAATAATCAAAATGAATTGAATCGAAAATAATCAAATCGAATGGAAAATAATCGAATCGAATTGAAAATAATCGAATCGAAAATAATCGAATCGATTCGAATGGAAAATAATCGAAACGAATCGAAAATAATCGAATCATGGGATCCCTGGGTGGCGCAGCGGTTTTGCGCCTGCCTTTGGCCCAGGGCACGATCCTGGAGACCCGGGATCGAATCCCACGTCGGGCTCCCGGTGCATGGAGCCTGCTTCTCTGCCTGTGTCTCTGCCTCTCTCTCTCTCTCTCTGGGACTATCATAAATAAATAAAAATTTAAAAAATTATAAAAAAATAAATACATTAAAAAAAATAATCGAATCGAATCGAATCAACAATAATCGAATCGAATCGAAAATAATCAAATCGAATGGAATCGAATCGAATTAAAATGAATCGATTCGAAAATAATCGATTCACATCGAATCGAATTGAAAATAATCGAATTGAATCGAAAATAATCAAATCGAATCTAAAATAATTGAATCGAATCGAAAATAATCGAATTGAAAAGAATTGAGTCAATTCGAATCACAAATATTGAAACGAATCGAAAAGAATCGAATCAAATTGAAAAGAACTGAATCGAATTGAAAAGAATCGAATCGAATCGAATCGAAAATAATCGAATCGATTCAAATGTAATCGTATCGAAAATAAACAATTCGCATCAAATCGAATCGGAAATAAACGAATTGAATTGAAAAGAATCGAATCGAATCGAAAATAATCTCAACTAATCCAATCGAATCAAATCGAAAATAATCGAATCGAATCGAACCGAATTGATTCTAAAATAATCTAATCTAATCTAATCAAAAATAATCAAATCGAATCGAATTGAATCGAAACGAATCGAATCGAATCGAATCGAAAATAATCGAACCTATTCAAATCGAATTGAATCGAAAATAATCGATTCGCATCGAATCAAAAATAATCGAATCAAAATGAATCGAAAACAATCGAATCGAATCCAAAATAATCGAATCGAATTAAAAAGAATCGAATCGAAAAGAATCGAATCGGGATCCCTGGGTGGTGCATCGGTTTGGCGCCTGCCTTTGGCCCAGGGCGCGATCCTGGAGACCCAGGATTGAATCCCACATCGGGCTCCCGGTGCATGGAGCCTGCTTCTCCCTCTGCCTGTGTCTCTGCCTCATTCTCTCTCTCTCTCTGTGACTATCACAAAGAAATAAAAATTTAATAAAATTGAATAGAATCGAATCGATTCGAAACGAAAATAAACGAATCGAACCACAATGAATCGAATCAAATAAAAAATAATCGAATCGAATTGAATAAAAAATAATTGAATCTAATGCAACCGAATCGAATCGAAAATATTAGAATACAATAGAATTGAATTGAAAATAATTGAATCAGGGATCCCTGGGTGGTGCAGCGGTTTGGCGCCTGCCTTTGGCCAAGGGCGCGATCCTGGAGACCCGGGATCGAGTCCCACATCGGGCTCCCGGTGCATGGAGCCTGCTTCTTCCTCTGCCTGTGTCTCTGCCCCTCTCTCTCTCTCTGTGTGACTTTCATGAATAAATAAAAATTTATAAAAAAAAGAAAATAATTGAATCGAATCGAAAAGAATCGAATCAAATCGAATAGAAAATAATTGAATCAAACCATCGACTTGAGTCGAATCAAAAATAATCGAATCGAATCAAAAGAATCAAAATGAATCGAATCAAATCGAATCGAATTGAAAATAATCAACCAAATCAAAAAGAATCGAATTGAATCGAAAAGAATCAAATCGAATAGAATCGAATTGAATCGAAAAGAATCGAATCGATTGAAAAGAATCGAATTGAATCGAATCAAAAAGAATAGAATCGATTAGAAAAGATTCGAATCGAATTGAATCAAATCGAAAATAATCGAATCTAATCGAAAAAAATATAATCGAATTGAAAAGAATCAAATCGAAACCAAAGATTTGAATCGAATTGAATCAAATCGAAAGGAATAGAATCGAAGAGAAAAAATCAAATCGAATCGAAAAGAATCAAATCGAATCGAATCAAAGAGATTCGAATCGAAAAGAATAGAATCGAATCGTATCAAAAGAATGAAATCAAATCGAATGGAAAAGAATCGAATCAATCGAAAAAAATCGAGTCGAATTGAAAACAATTGAATCGAATCGGAAAGAATCTAATAAAATCGCATCGAAAAGATTTGAATCGAATCGAACTGAAAAGAATCGAATCGAAACGAATCGAATCAAAAAGACTCGAATCGAATCGAATCGAAAAGAATCAAATCAAATCAAATCAAATTGAATCGAATAGAAAAGAATCTATCGAATCGAAAAGAATCGAATTGAATCGAATCGAAAAGAGTCGAATCGAATCAAATCCATAACCCTAACCCCTAACCCCTAACACTAAACCTATCCTAACCCTAACCCTAACCCTTAACCCTAACCCTTAATCCTAACCCTAACCGTAACCCTAACCTAACGCTAATCCCTAACACCTAACCTGAGCCCTAACCCTAAACTTAACCCATACCCTAACCCTAACCGTACCCTAACCCTAAGAGGTACCCTAACACTAACATGTAACCCAACCCTAACCCGTATCCTAACCCGTACCCTAACCCATACCCTAACCCGTACCCTAACCCTAAACCCGTACCCTAGCCCGTACACTAACCCGTCCCCTAAGCCTAACCCTAACCAGTACTCTAAAACTAACACGTACCCTAAACCGTACCCTAACCCGTATCCTAACCCTAACCCTAACACGTACCTAATCATAACCCTAACCCCTAACCCTAACCCTAACACCTAACCATAACCCTAAACCCTAAACCCTAACCCTAAACCTAAACCAAAACCTAAACCTAACCCCTAACCCTAACACTTAACACTAACCTTTAAGCCTAACCCTACCCCTAACCCCTAACCTAACCCTAACCCTATCCCTAACCATTAAACCTAACACTTAACCCAAACCCTAACCCTAAACCTAACCTTAACCCCTAACCCTAACCCTAACCCTAACCCCTCAAACTAACCCTAACACTAACACTAAGCCTAACACTAACCCTAACCCCTAACTCTAAACCAACCTAACCCTAAACCTAACCTGAAACCTAACCCATACACTAACCCATACCCTAACCCTAACCCTATCCCATAACCTAAACCGAACCCTAAACTCTACCATAACTCTAACCCATACCCTAAACCTAACCCATACCCAAACCCATACCCTAACCCTAACCCTATCCCATAGACTAACCCTAACCCTTAGACTAAACCCAACCCGTACCCTAACCCTAACCCGTACCAGTACCCTAACCCTAACCCGTAACCTAACCCTAAACCATACCCTAACCCTAACCCATACCCTAACCCTAACCCGTACACTAACCAGTACCCTAACCCTAAGCCAAACCCATTCCTGAACTGTAACTGTAACCCATACTCTAACTGTAACTGGTCCCCTAACCCTAACCCTAACCCTAAACCTAAACATAACCCTAACCCTAACCCCTAACCCTAACCCATACACTCACCCAAACCCTAACCCTAACCCCTAACCCTAACCGTAACCCCAAACCTTAACCCAAACCAAACGCTAACACTACCCCTAACCCCTAACCCCTAACCCTAACCAAACACTAACCGTAACCCGTACCCTAACCCTACCCGTACCCTAAACCTAAACCATAACCTAACCCCAACCCTAACCAGTACACTAACCCTAACCTGTATTCTAATCCTAACCCGTACCCTAAGCCTAACACCTAACCTAAATCTAACCCTGACTCTAACCCAAACAATACCCTACCCCTAATCCTAACCTGTGCCCTAATCCTTACGCTAACCCCAACCCTAACGCTAACCAGTACACTAACCCTAAATGGTACCCTAACACTAACCTAACCCGTACCTAATCCTAACCCTAAAACTAACCCTAACCCGTACCCTAACCCTATACCGTACCCTACCCTAACCCTAACAATAACCCGTAACCAAACACTAAAACTACCCGTAAACCTAACCCTAACTCTAATCATAACCCTAACCCTAACCATATCTCTAAACCTAACCCTAACCCTAACCCTAACCATAACCCTAACCCTAACCCCTAGCCCCTAACCCTAACGCTAACCCCTACCCTAACCCGAACCCGAACCCCTAACCCTTAACCCTAACCCTAATCCTTAACCCTAACCCTTAACCATAACTATAACCCTAACCTTAACCCAAACCCTAACCCTAACACTAACCCTAACCCGTACCCTAACCCTAAACCATACCCTACCCTAACCCTAACCATAACCCGTACCCTCACACTAAAACTACCCCTAACCTAGCCTTAACACTAATCATAACCCTAACCCTATCTCTAAACCTAACCCTAACCCTAACCCTAACCCTAACCGAACCCTAACCCTCACCCTAACTGTATCTCTAACACGTAAACTAACCCTAACCCTAACACTAACACTAACCCATAAAAAACCTAACCATAACCCTAACACTAACCCATAAAAAACCTAATCCTAACCCTAAACAATACCCTAACCCTAAAACAAAAGTGTACCTTAACAATAACCCTAACCCTAAACCTAACCCTAAGCCGTACCATACCCTAACCCTAACCCTAACCATAATCCATACCCTCACACTAAAACTACCCCTAACCTAACCCTAACACTAATCATAACCCTAACCCTATCTCTAACCCTAACCCTAACCCTAACCTAACCCTAAACTTCACCCTAACCCTATCCCTAACACGTAAACTAACCTTAAACCTAACCCTAAACCGTAAACTAAACCTAACCCTAACCCTAAACAGTACCCTAACCCTAACCCTAACGTGTACCTTAACCCTAACCCTAACCCTAAACCTAACCCTAAACCGTACTCTAACCCTAACCCTAATCCAAACCCGTACCCTAACTCTAACACTAACTCTCCCGTACCATAACCCTAACCCGTATCCTAACCCTAACCCTAATCCATACCCTAACCCATACCGTAACCCTAAACCTAACCCGTACCCTAAACCTAACCCTAACCCCAACCCTAACTTGAACTCTAACCCTAACCTGTACCCTAACCCTAAACCATAAACTAACCTGTACCCTAACCTGTATCCTATCCCGTACCCAAACCCTAATCCTATCCCATTCCCTAACCCGAACCCTAACACTAACCTGTACACTAACCCGTAACCTTACCCATACCCTAACCCATAAACAAACCCATACCCTACCCCTACCCCTAACCTGAACCCGTACCCTAAGCCTAACCCTAAACCCAACCCTAACCCTAACCCGTTCCATAAACCTAACCCTAAACGTATCCCATACCCTAACCCGAACCCTAACCCTAACCCTAAAACATAACCTAACCCTAACCCTAACCCTAACCCGTAACCTAAACCTAACACTATACATAACCCTAAACAGTACCCTAACCCTAACCCTAAACCCTAACACTATACCTAACCCTAACCAAAACCTAACCCTAACCGAAACCTAACCCTAACACTAACCCTAACCGAAACCTACCCTAACTCTAACCCGAACCATAACCCGTAACCTAAACCTAACCCTAACCCTAACCCTAAACAGTACCCTAAACCTAACCCTAACCCGTACCCAAACCAAACCCTAACACTAACCCTAAACCTAACCCAAACCCTAACCGTTACCAGTACCCTAACCCATACCTTAACCCGTACCATAATCCATACCATATCTCTAAACCGTACCCTCACCCTAACCCTAACATGTACCCTAAACCTAAGCCTAAACTGAACCCTAATCATAACCCTAACACTAACCCTAAACCGTAGCCTAACCCTAACCCGAACCCTAAACATAACCCGAACTCTAACTCTAACCCTAACCCGTACTCTAACCCTAACCATAACTCTAACATGTACCCTAACCCTAACCCTAACCCTAACGCCAAACAGTCCCCTAAACCTAACCCTATCCCATACCCTAACCCTAAACCTAACCCTAAACCTAACCCTAAACCTAACCTTAACCCGTACCCTAATCCTAACCCGTAACCTAACTCTTACCTTAACCCTCACCTGTACCCTAACCCAAACTCTAACCCGTACCCTAACCCTAACCTTACCCCAACCCTAAACCTAACGAAACCCAATCCCTAATCCTAACCCTAACCCTAACCTAATCCTAACCTTAACCCTTACCCTATCCCTAACGCTAACCCCTAACCTAACCATAACCCTAACCCTAAACAATACCCTAAATTTAACCTTAACCCGTACCCTAATGCTAACCCTAACCATAAAACTAAACGAAACCCTAAGCCCTACCCTAACCCTAAACCTAACACTAACCTGTACCCTACCGTAACACTAACACTAACCCGTACCCTATCCGTAACCTAACCCGGACCCTAACCCGTAACCTAACCCGTAACCTAACACTAACCCTAACCCTAACCCATAGCCTACCCCTAACCCTGAACCTACCCCTAACCCTAACCTGAACCCTAACCTAACCTGAACCCTAACCCTAACTCGAACCCTAAACCTAACCCTAAACCTAAGCCTAACCCTAAGCTTAAACAGGACCCTAACCTAACCCTAACCCGTAACCTAACCCAAACTTTACAGCATTGGAAGTCAGGTCGTTCCATGAATAAAGCTCTACTGCACCTGGAGACACAACCGTTGAAGCCTGCAGCTTGCCCCTTGCGTCCCATGAGCTTCTGACAAACATGTCTAGTGAGGATGTTCATAACTCCATCTGCAGGCAGTGTGGAACTGGGAAGGACCGCGTGTCAGCTCATTTTGCAGAAGGAAGTTCCCCAGAGAGACAGCTTTCATGTAGGTACTCAGGTTTGGAAGTTAGTATGTAGCTCCCTTCTGAGGGAGGAATTACTCAGAAGTCGTTGGATTGGGCTAGGAGACACTTGCCTCTCACAAAACTTGTGTCCCGTATCGAACGACGTCCTTTCGAAGTGAAGGTACAGGCGGTCAGCATGTGGGACGAACAAGCCATAAGCTCATCCAAAGGAGTGTGCATCACTTGGAGGCAGGTGTCCGGTAGTCGTGAAACTGACAATGCAGACACTTGGTTCTCACTCCGCTACTGTCCCGCATAAAACGGAATGCTGTGGAAGCGATCCGTACAGGCTGTCAGATTGTGGGAGGTACAGGACATAAGCTCAACTCTGAGAAGCGTGTATGTTTGGCAGGCAGCTGTCTGCTAGCCACTCTTTTATGGGAGTTAGAACCTAGCTACACTTTAATTGAACAAGGCTGTTGGAAATCGCTATATTGAACTCAGTTACACGTGACTACAAGCCTGAAACGTCTACATGCTTTTCACAACCTCTTCCAGCACCTAACATAAGGATGTTAGGACCTATGTCTACAGGCACTCAGGGTGTGGGAGGGTCCCGCCCTCACCTCAACTCTCACAAGGAAGCATGTTTAGAAGCCAGCTTTCAACTAGCTGCATTCTTCTGGCTCTGAGAATGCAGCAGTATTCTAACTCAGGAGGTTCCAAGAATACCACTCTACTCCACCTGGAGACACCTTCCAGGTCTGCATTATTCCACTTAAGTCTCACAAGCGTCTCTGGTGAAGACGTTAGAAACACATTCTGCAGGCAGTGTGGAACTGTGAGGGACTGCGTGTGAGCCCAACTTTCGGATGTAAGTTACCGTTGGATGCAGGGTTCAATTAGCTAGTATGGAACGTAGTATGTAGCACCAGTCTAAGACAGGAATTACTAGGAAATCGCGGGATTGAGCTTGCAGGCACGACTCTTGTGGGCCTCACCTGGACGAGGTGACTGGTTCCAACATGGGACTCACCTGGACCTGATAACTTTGCTCCACACTTTGGCCTCACCTGGCCCTGATGACTCTGGGCCCCACCTAGGCCTCAATCTGGACCTGGTGACTGGTCCCCACCTGGGTCTCACCTGGACCTGGTGACTCATTCCCACATGAACCACACCTGGACCTGGTGACTGTGGTGTCCTTCTAGCCTCACATTTACCTGGTGACTCCGTTCCCCACCAGGGCCTCACCTGGATCTGGTGACTCTGGCCTGCAGTTTGGCCTCACCTGGACCTGGTGAGTGGGGTTGCCACCTGGGTCTCACCCATACCTGGTGACTCAGGTCCCCACGTGGGCCTCACTTGGACCTGGTGACTCTGGTCCTTACCTGGTCCTCACACGGACCTGGTGACTCTGGTCACCACCTGGGCCTCACCTGGACCTGATGAATCTGGTCCCCAACTGGGCCTTTGCCAGTCCTGGTGACTTTGTTCCCCACCTAGAACTGATTGCTGTGGACTCCTTCTTGGCCTCACCTGGAACTGGTGACTCTGATCCTATCTGGGACTCACCCAGATCTGGTGACTCTGGTCCTCACCTGGGCATCATTGGGACCTGGATACTCTGTTCCACACCTGAGCCTCACCTGGACATGATGACTCTGGAACCCCTCTGAGCCTCACCCTGACCTGGTGACTCGGGTCCCCATCTGGATGTCACCTGGACCAGGTGATTCTGGTAGGCCTCAACCAGACCTGGTGACTCTGGTCCTCAACTGGGCCTTACCTGGACCTAGTGAATATGCTCCCCACCTGGGCCTCATATGGACCTGGTGACTCTGGTCAATACCTGGGCATCATCGGGACACGGTTACTCTATTCCCCACTGGGACTCACCTGGACCTGGTAACTCTGGTCCTCACTTTGGCCTCTTCTGTAGCAGGTGACTCTGGCCCCACCTGGGCCTCACCTGGAACTGGTGACTCTGATCCTCAGCATAGCCTTACCTGACCTGGTGACTGTGGTTCCCACCGGGACCTCACCTGGAACTCATATCACTGGTCCCCACCTGGGCCTCACCTGGACCTGATGTCTCTGGTCCCCACCAGGGTCTCACCAAGACGTGGTGAGTGTGGTTGCAACCTGCACCTCACCTGGACCTGGTGACTCTGGTCTGCACCTGAGACTTCCCTGGATATGGTGACTGTGGTCCCCACCTCTGCCTCACTTGCACCTGGTGACTCTCATCCCCACCTGGGTCTCACTGCCCTGTTGACAATGGTCCTCAACTGGGCATAATTGGGACCTGGTTGCTGTGTTCCACAACTGGACCTCACCTGGACCAGGTGACTATGGTAACCCTCTGGGTCTCACCCTGACCTGGTGACTGTGAAACCCACTTTGGCCTGACTTGGACTTGCTGACTCTGGTTGCCAACTGCGCCTCACCTCAAACTTTTGCCTCTGGTTCTTTCAAGGGCCTCTACTGTACCTGGTGATCCTGGTCCCTACCTGGGGCTCAACTGGACATGGTGAGTGTTGTCACCACCTCGGACTCACCCCGACCTGGTTACTGTGTTCCACACCTTGGCCTCATGTAGACCTGATGACCATGTTCCACAGCCGGCCTCCCATGGACCTGTTGCCTCTGGTCCCCACCTGGTCCTCACGTGTACCTGGTAACTCTGGTTCTCACCAGGGCCTCATCTGGACCTAATGACTTTGTTCCCAACTTGGGATGAACCTGGATCTTGTGACTCTGGTCCCCACATGGACCTCTCCTGGACCTGGTAACTCTCTTTCCAATATGGACCTCACTTGGTTCTGGTGACTCTGGTCCTCAGTTTTGCCTTACCTGGACCTGGTGACTCTCGTCCCCACTTTGAACTATCTCAGAACTGGTGAATCTTGTCCCCACCTTGGACTCACCCATACCTGGTGACTCTTGTCCTGAGCTATGCCTCAATTCGACCTGATGAATCTGGTCCTCACGTGGTCCTCACGTGGACCTGGTGAATCTTTTCCCCACCTGTGCTTCACCTGGATCTAGTGACTCTGGTCCCCGCCTCGGCCTCATGTGTACCAGGTAACTCTGGTCCTCACCTGGGCCTCATCTGGACCTGTTGACTCTGGTCCCCACCTGGACTTCACCTGGATCTGGTGACTCTGGTCCCCACCTGGACCTCTCTTAGACCTGGTGACTCTCTTTCCAACATGGAACTCACCTGGATCTGGTGACTCTGGTCCTCAGTTTTGCTTCACCTAGACCTGGTGACTCTCGTCCCCACTTTGACCAAACACAGAACTGGTGAATCTTGTCCCCACTTAGGCCTCACCCAGACGTGGTGACCCTTGTCCCCAGCTATGCCTCAATTCGACCTGATGAATCTGGTCCTCACGTGGGCCTCACAGGGACCTGGGACTAACCTGGATACAGTGGCTCTGGTTCCCACAAGGGGCTCACCTGATACTGGTGACTGTGGTCTCCTCCTATGCCTCACTAGGACCTGAAGATTCTGATCCCCATCTGGCCCTTGCATGGCCCTAGTGACTCTGGTCCTCACCTAGGCATCATTGTGACCTGGATACTCTATTCCACACCTGGGCCTCACTTTGACCGGGGACCTCTGGTCTCACTCTGGCCCTCAAACTAAACTGCTTACTCTGGTTCCCTTTCTGGGCCTCACCCTTACCTGGTGACTCTGGTCCCACCCTGGGCTTCACATGGACCTTGTGAATCTGGTCCTTACCTGGTCCTCACCTGGACCTAGTGACTCTGGTAACGACCTGGGTCTCACCTGGACTTGGTGAATCTTGTTGCCACCTGGGCCTCACCTGGAACTTGTGAATGTGGTCCCAACCTGGACGTCACCTGGATCTCGTGGCCCTGGTTCCCATATGGGGCTCTCCTGGACCTGGTTCCTGTGGTCTCCTTCTGCCCTCACCTGGAAAAAAACGATTCTGATCCAAATTAGTGCTCACCTGGACCTGGTGACTCTGTCCTTACCTGGGCCTCATTGGGACCTGGTTACACTCTTCTATACCTGGGCCTCACCTTTTCCTGGTGACTCTGGTCACCCTGTGGACCTCACCCTGACTTTGTGACTGTGGTCCCACCTGGGCCTCACCTGGACGAGGTGACTGGTTCCCACAGGGACCTCACCTGGACCTGGTGAATCTGGTCCTCACAAGGGCATCATAGGACCTGGTTTCTCAGTTCCACCTCGGGGCCTCACCTTGACCTAGTGACTCTCGTTCCCCTCTGGCCCTCACCCTGACATGGTGACTCTAGTCCCCACCTAGATATCACCTGGACCGGGTGACTCTGATCCCCCTCTGTGCCTCACCCGGAGCTGGGGACTCTGGTCCTCAACTGGGCCTCAACAGGACCTGGTGAATCTACTCCTCACTTAGGCCTTGTCTGGACCTTGTGACTCTGGTCCAACCTGTGCATCAATGGGAAATGGTTACTCTATTACCCACCTGGTACTCACCTGGTCCTGATAACTTTCATCCAAAATTTGGCCTCACCTAGCCCTGATGACTCTGGGCCCCCCAATTCGGCCTCAATCTGGACCCGGTGACTGTGGTCCCACCTGGGTTTCACCTGGACCTGGTGACTCTCGTTCCCACATGAACCACACCTGGACCTGGTGACTGTGGTGTCCTTCTAGCCTCACATTACCTGGTGACTCCGGTCCACACCAGGGCCTCACCTCGATCTGGTGACTCTGGCTGGCAGGTTGGCCTCACCTGGACCTGGTGAATAGGGTTACCATCTGGGACTCACACATAACTGGTGACTCAGGTCTCCTTGTGGGCCTACTTGGACCTGGTGAATCTGGTCCTTACCTGGTCCTCACCCGGAACTGGTAACCTGGTCACCACCTGGGAATCACCTGGGCCTGGTGAATCTTCCCCATCTGGGCCTCACCCAGTCCTGGTGACTTTGTTCCCCACCTGGACTTGATTGCTGTGGACTCCTTCTTGGCCTCACCTGGAACTGGTGACTCTGATCCTATCTGGGTCTCACCCAGATCTGGTGACTCTGGTCCTCGCCTGGGCATCACTGGGACCTGGTTACTCTGTTCCACACCTGAGCCTCACCTGGACATGATGACTCTGGAACCCCTCTGGGCCTCACCCTGACCTGGTGACTCTGGTCCCCATCTGGATGTCACCCGGACCAGGTGATTCTGGTACCCCTCTAGGCCTCAACCAGACCTGGTGACTCTGGTCCTCAACTGGGCCTTACCTGGACCTAGTGAATATGCTCCCCATCTGGGCCTCATCTGGACCTGGTGACTCTGGTCTCTACCTGGGCATCATCGGGACATGGTTACTCTATTCTCCACTGGTGCTCACCTGGACCTTGTAACTCTGGTCCTCACTTTGGCTTCTTCTGTACCAGGTGGCTCTGGCCCCACCTGGGCCTCACCTGGAACTGGTGACTCTGATCCTCAGTATGGCCTCACCTGACCTGGGGACTGTGGTTCCCACCGGGACCTCACCTAGACCTAATGTCTCTGGTCCCGACCTGGGCCTCACCTGCACCTGGAGTCTCTGGTACCCACCTGGGTATCATCAGGACATGGTTGCACTGTTCCCTAACAGGGACCCATCTGGACCTGTTAACCCTGGTCTTCACCTGGGCCACACCTGGACATGGTGACACTGGTTCCCACCTGGGTCTCACCTGGACCTGGTGAGTCGGATCCCCACCTGGGCCTCAAATGTAACTTGTGACTTTCGTTCCCACATGGACCTCATGTGGACCTGGTGACAGCAGTGTTTCTAGCTTCTCATGTACCTGGTGACTCTGGTCCCCACCAGGGCCTCACCGGCTCCTGGTGAGTGTGGTTGCCACCTGCACCTCACCTGGACATGGTGACTCTGGTCTGCTCCTGAGAGTACCCAGGATCTGGTGACTGTGGTCCCCACCTGGGACTCACTTGGACCGGTGACTCTGACCCCCACCTGGGCCTCACCTGGCGCTGTTGACCATGGTCCCAACTGGGCAAAATTGGGACCTAATTACTGTGTTCCACAACTGGACATCACCTGGACCAGGTGACTCAGGTCCCCCTCTGGGTCTCACCCTGAACTGGTGACTGTGAATCCCACTTTGGCCTGACTTGGTCCTGCTAACTCGGGTTGCCACCTGCGCCTCACCTCGAACTGTTGACTCTGGTTCTTTCAAGGGCTTTCCCTGTACCTGGTGATCCTATTCCCCACCTGGTACTCACCTGGACGTGGTGACTGTTGTCACCACCTGGGATTCACCTGGACCTGGTTACTGTGTTCCACACCTGGGCCTCACGTAGACCTGTTGACCATGGTCCACAGCCGGCCTCACATGGACCTTTTGCCTCTGGTCCCCACCTGGGCCTCACGTGTACCTTGTAACTCTGGTCCTCACCTGGGCCTTATCTGGACCTGGTGACTCTCGTCCCCACTTTGACCTAACTCAGACCTGCTGAATCTTGTCCCCACCTAGGCCTCACCCAGACCTGGTGACTCTTGTCCCCAGCTATGCCTCAACCGACCTAATGAATCTGGTCCTCACATGGGCCTCACATGGACCTGGGACTCAGCTGGATAGAGTGGCTCTGTTTCCCACATGGGGTTCACCTGATACTGGTGACTGTGGTCTCCTTCGATGCCTCACCAGGACCTGGTGATTCTGATCCCCATCTGGGCCTTGCATGGCGCTAGTGACTCTGGTCCTCACCTAGGCATCATTTGACCTGGATACTGTATTCCACACCTGGGCCTCACTTTGACCGGGGACCTCTGGTCCCACTCTGGGCCTCAAACTAAACTGCTTACCCTGGTTCCCCCTCTGGGCCTCACCCTTATCTGGTGACTATGGTTCCCCCTTGGGCTTCACTTGGACCTGGTGAATCTGGATCTTACCTGGTCCTCACCTGGACCTGGTGACTCTGGTCACCACATGGGTCTCACCTGGACTTGGTGAATCTTTTTGCCACCTGGGTCTCACCTGGACCTTGTGCCTGTGGTCCCCACCTGGACCTCACCTGCATCTGGTGGCTATGGTTCCCATATGGGGCTCTCCTGGCCCTGGTTCCTGTGGTCTCCTTCTGGCCTCACCTGGAACAAAATGACTCTGATCCAAATTAGTGCTCACCTGGACCTGGTGACTCTGGTCCTTACCTGGGCATCATTGGGACCTGTTTACTCTCTTCTATACCTGGGCCTCACCTGGACCTGGTGCCTCTGGTCACCCTCTGGACCTCACCCAGACCTGGTTGCTGTTGTCCCACCTGGGCCTCACGTGGACGAGGTGACTGGTTCCCACAGGGACCTCACCTGTACCTGGTGACTCAGGTCCTCACATGGGCATCATGGGACCTAGTTTCTCAGTTCCACATCGGGGCCTCACCTGGACCTAGTGATTCTTGTCCCTCTCTGGGTCTCACCCTGACGTGGTGATTCTGGTCCCCACCTGGATATCACCAGGACGGGGTGACTCTGGTCCCCCTCTGGGCCTCACCCAGAGCTGGAGACACTGGTCCTCAACTGGGCCTCAACAGGACCTGGTGAATCTACTCCTCACTTAGGCCTCGTCTGGACCTTGTGACTCTGGTCCCACCTGGGCATCAATGGGACATGGTTACTCTGTTCCCCACCTGGGCCTCACTTGGACCTTGTGACTGTGGTCCCCACCTGGACCTCACCTGGATCGGGTGGCTCTGGTTCCCATATGGGGCTCTCCTGGACCTGGTTCCTGTGGTCTCCTTCTAGCCTCACCTGTAACAAAAAAACTCTGATCCATATTTGGGCCTCACCTGGACCTGGTGTCTCTGGTCCTTACTTGGCTATCATTGAGAACTGGTTACTCTCTTCTATTCCTGGGCCTCACGTGGACCTGGTGATCCTGGTCGCCCTCTGGACCCCACCCTGACCTGGTAACTGTGGTCAACCTGGGCCTCACCTGGACCAGGTGACTGGTTCCCACAGGGACCTCACCTGGACCTGGTGAATCTGGTCCCACATGGGCATCATGGGACCTGGTTACTCAGTTCCACATCGGGGTCTCACCTGGACTAGTGACTCTCCTACCCCTCTGGGCCTCACCCTGACATGGTGATTGTGGTCCCCACCTGGATATCACCTGGACCAGGTGACTGTGGTCCCCCTCTGGGACTCACCTGGAGCTGGGGACTCTGGTCCTCAACTGGGCCTCAACAGGACCTGGTGAATCTACTCCTCACTTAGGACTCGTCAGGACCTTGTGACTCTGGTCTCACCTCGGCATCAATGGGACATGGTTACTCTGTTCCCCACCTGGGACTCACCTGGATCTGATACATTGATCCACACTTTGGCCTCACCTGCCCTGATGATTCTGGGCCCCCCACCTAGGACTCAATCTGAACCTGTTGACTGTGGTCTGCACCAGGGCCTCACCTGGAATTGGTGACTCTGAACTGAAGGTTGGCCTCACCTGGACCTTGTGAGTGGGGTTGCCACCTTAGCCTCACCCATACCTGGTGACTTGGGTCCCCACACCGGCCTCACTTGAACCTGGTGAATCTGGTCCTTACCTGGTCCTCACCTTGACCTGGTGACTCTGGTCACCACCTGGGCCTCACCTGGACCTGGTGAATCTGGTTCTCATCTGGGCCTCACCCAGTCCTGATGATTTTTTCCCCACCTGGACCTGATTCCTGTGGACTCCTTCTTGGCCTCCCCTGGAACTGGTGACTCTGATCCTATCTGGGCCTCACCCAGATCTGGTGACTCTGGTCCTCACCTGGGCATAATTGGGACCTGGTTACTCTGTTCCACACCTGAGCCTCACCTGGACATGATGACTCTAGGACCCCTCTGGGCCTCAGCCTGACCTGGTGACTCTTGTCCCCCGCCATGACTCAATTGGACCTGATGAATCTGGTCCTCACGTGGGCCTCACATGGACCTGAGACTCAGCAGGATATAGTGGCTCTGGTCTCCTTCTATGCCTCACCAGTTCTGTAGATATCTGTGAAATCCATCTGGTCCAGTGTATCATTTAAAGCTCTCGTTTATTTGGAGATGTTGTGTTTAGAAGACTTATCGAGGGTAGAAAGAGCTAGATTGAATTCACCAAGTATGAGTGTATTATTATCTAAGTATTTCTTCACTTTGGTTATTAATTGGTTTAAATATTTGGCAGCTCCCACATTCGGGGCATATATATTCAGGATTGTTAAGTCCTCTTGTTGGCTAGATCCTTTAAGTATGAGATAGTGTCCCTCTTCATCTCTCACTACAGTCCTCAGGATAAATTTTAGTTTATCTCATATAAGGATGGCTACCCCTGCTTTCGTTTGAGGACCATTTGAATGGTAAATGGTTCTCCAACCTTTTATTTTCAGGCTGTAGGTGTCCTTCTGTCTAAAATGAGTCTCTTGGAGACAGCAAATAGATGGGTCCTGCTTTTTTATCCAGTCCATAACCCTGCGCCTTTTGATGGGGTCATTAAGCCCATTCACGTTCAGAGTTACTATTGACAGATATGAGTTTAGTATCTTCATGATATCTATTCAGTCCTTGTTTTTGTGGATTGTTCCGCTGAATTTCTTCTAAAAGGGGAATTTTAAGAGTCCCCATTAAAATTTCTTGCAGAGCTGGTTTGGAGGTCACATATTCTTTCAGTTCCTGCCTGTCTTGGAAGATCTTTATCTCTCCTTCCATTTTGAATGAGAGCCTTGCTGGATAAAGTATTCTTGGTTGCATGTTCTTCTCATGGAGGACCCTGAATATATCCTGCCAGCCCTTTCTGGCCTGCCAGGTCTCTGTGGAGAGGTCTGCTGTTACCCTAATACTCCTCCCCATAAAAGTCAGGGATTTCTTGTCTCTTGCTGCTTTAAGGATCTTCTCTTTATCTTTGACATTCGCAAGCTTCACTATTAGATGTCCAGGTGTTGAATGGTTTTTACTGATTTTAGGGGGGGGATCTCTCTATTTCCTGGATCTGAATGCTTGTTTCCCTTCCCAGATTAGGAAAGTTTTCGGCTATGATTTGTTCAAATACATATTCTGGCCCTCTGGCCCTTTCAGCACCCTCAGGAACCCCAATTAAATATAGGTTTTTCTTCCTCAGGCTGTCATTTATTTCCCTTAATCTATCCTCATGGTCTTTTAATTGTCTGTCTCTTTTTCCCTCAGTTTCTCTCTTTGTCATCAACTTGTCTTCTATGTCGCTCACTCGTTCTTCCACCTCGTTGACCCTCGTCGTTAGGACTTCTAGTTTGGATTGCTTCTCATTCAATTTATTTTTAATTTCTACCTGATTGGATCTAAAAACTGCAGTCATGAAGTCTCTTGAGTCCTTTATGCTTTTTTTCTAGAGCCTCCAGTAGCTGTATGATAGTGCTTCTGAATTGGCTTTCTGACATTGAATTGTAATCCAGATTTTGTAACTCTGTGGGAGAGAGGACTGTTTCCCGTTCTTTCTTTTGAGGTGAGGTATTCCTTCTAGTCATTTTGCTCAGTGCAAAGTGGCCAAAAACAAGTTGTATTGGGAAAAGGAGAAAAAGAGAAAGAAGGAAAGAAAAAAGAAAAATAAAAAAGAAAAAAGGAAGAAAAAAGAAAAAAAGAGAAGAAAAAGAGAAAGAGAAAGAAAAAGAATGAAAGGGAAAAAAGGGTGGCAGAAGCAAACAGAAAACAAAAAGAAAAAAAAGGAAAAAAAACACGGGGAAGTATCTTCTGTTTCTGTATACTTTAAGTCCCTTGACTTCCTCTGGAACTTGTCTGTCTAGCACTTCTTCTGGGGAAGGGGCCTGTTGTGCTGATGTTCAGGTGTTAGCACTTGGGGGAGCTGCTCTGCCCCTTGTCTGGTGCAGGGCTCAGTGGGGGTTGTTTACCCCGTGAGGCCCCTGGGGGAACAACCCCAGTGGCGGGGCCAGCTCTGGAAACTTGGATTCAGCCCCCACAGGAACTCTGAAGCACTGTGCCTGCAGGGCCTGGAGGCTCTGGGGGTGGGGCCGCTGATCTCAGCTCGGGGCAGGAGCGTCCTTGCTGTCCATTGCCCTCCTGGCCTCTGCCTGTCCCGGGGGAGGCCGGATCCTGGGCTGTGTCCCAGAGCCCTGGGCTCCTGGTCTGCGCTGTTGGATTCGCGCTCCCAACCGACAGCCCCCTCCACGGAGCCGCCGCCTGAGCCCCTCGGAGCTGCAGAGCTGCTCTGGGTCCGGCTGTGCACTGCAGCCCTTAGGGAGCTTGGCGCACTCTTCTGCACGCGCAGGTGTCTGTTAATGTCCCAGGGAGTCCGAGGGCATCCACGCCCACCTGGGGTCCTGCTCTAACTCCCTGCAGGCACCTTTCTAACCAGGAAGGTTGGTGTAGCTCCTGCTCCTCCCGGACGGGGCTCTCCTGTCCTGGGGACACTCGCCCCAGCCTCAGCCCGGCTCCTCGTGCCCCTCCCCATCAGAGGCCGTTTGTTTCTTTATTTCTTTTTCCCTGTGTTCCTACCTTGATAGAAGCATGAACTCTTCTGACTGTAGCGTTCCAGCTTGTCTCTCTTTAAATCTCAGGCCGAATTCGTAGATTTTCAGGATGATTTGAAGGTTTTCTAGGTAATTTGGTGGAGACAGGTGATTGGGGACCCTACTCTTCAGCCATCTTGCCACTCCTCGGACTTGGTGAATCTTGTTGCCACCTGGGCCTCACCTGGACCTTGTGACTGTGCTCCCCACCTGGACCTCACCTGCATCTGGTGACTCTGGTTCCGATATGGGGCTCTCCTGGACCTGGTTCCTGTGGTCGCCTTCTGGCCTCACCTGGAACAAAAAGACTCTGATCCATATATGGGCCTCACCTTGAACTGGTGAGTCTCGTCCCCACTTTGACCTAACACAGACCTGGTGAATCTTGTCCCCACCTAGGTCTCACCCAGACCTGGTGACTCTTGTCCCCAGCTATGCCTCAATTCGACCTGATGAATCTGGTCCCCACGTGGGCCTCACATGGACCTGGGACTCAGCTGGATAGAGTGGCTCTGTTTCCCACATGGGGTTCACCTGATACTGGTGACTGTGCTCTCCTCCTATGCCGCACCAGGACCTGGTGATTCTGATCCCCATCTGGGCCTTGCATGGCGCTAGTGACTCTGGTCCTCACCTAGACATCATTGGGACCTGGATACTCTATTGCACACCTGGGCCTCACTATGACTGGGGACCTCTGGTCCCACTCTGGGCCTCAAACTAAACTGGTTACTCTGGTTCCCCCTCTGGGCCTCACCCTTACCTGGTGACTTTGGTCCCCCCTGGGCTTCCCTTGGACCTGGTGAATCTGGTCATTACTGGGTCCTCACTTGTACCTGGTGACTCTGGTCACCACCTGGGTCTCACCTGGACTTGGTGAATCTTTTTGCCAACTGGGCCTCGCCTGGACCTTGTGTCTGTGGTCCCCACCTGGACCTCACCTGGATCTGGTGGCTCTGGTTCCCATATGGGCCTCTCCTGGACCTGGTTCCTGTGGTCTCCTTCTGGCCTCACCTGGAACAAAACGACTCTGATCCATATTTGGGCCTCGCCTGTACCTGGTGACTCTGGTTCTTACCTGGGCATCAATGGGACCTGGTTACTCTCTTCTCAACTGTGCCTCACCTGGACCTAGTGACTCTGGTCACCATCTGGACCTCACCCTGACCTGGTGACTGTGGTCCCACTGGGCCTCACCTGGACGAGGTGACTGGTTCCCACAGAAACGTCACCTGGACCTAGTGAATCTGGTCCTCACATGGGCATCATGGGAACTGGTTACTCAGTTCCACATCGGGGACTCACCTGGACCTAGTGATTCTCGTAACACTCTGGGCCTCACCCTGACGTGGTGACTCTGGTCCCCACCTGGATATCACCTGGACCGGGTGACTCTGGTCCCCTCTGGGCCTCAGCTGGAGCTGGGGACTCTGGTCCTCAACTAGGCCTCACCTGGACCTAGTGAATATGCTCCCCACCTGGGCCTCATCTGGACCTGGTGACTCTGGTAACTACCTGGGCATCATCGGACATGGTTACTCTATTCCCAAATGGGACTCACCTGGACCTGGTAACTCTGGTCCTCACTTTGGCCTCTTCTGTACCAGGTGACTCTGGCCCCATTTGGGCCTCACATGGAACGGGTGACTCTGATCCTCAGCAGCATGCCTCGAATGCACCTTTCCACTAGCTGCGTTCTTATGGCTGTGAGAATGTAGCTACATTGCAAGTCAGGAGGTTCCATGTATACCACTCTACTGCACCTAGAGACACAAGCATTGAAGCCTGCAGCTAGCTCCTTTTGTCCTATGAGCTTCTGACCAACACATCTAGTGATATATTCGAAATTTCATCTGAAGGCTGTGTGGATCTGTGAGGGACTGGGGGTGAGCTCAAGTCTCAGAAGAAAGTACCCTTTGGACACTGCGTTCCACTAGCTTCTCTTGTATGGAACTTAGTATGTAGCATCAATCCTAGAGAGCAGTTCCTCAAGTGTCTGGATTGGGCTTGGAGACACTAGTCGTGTGGGCCGGCGCCTTCCACAAAACTCTCACAACCCTTCTGTCACGCATCGAGCCTAGTCCTGATAAGAGCGAAGTGTACCTGCAGTCAGCATGTGGGAGGTACAGGGCATAAGTTCAACTCTCAGAAGTGTGTATGGTTTACAGGCAGATGTCTGCTAGACACTTATTGATTCGAGCTAGAACCGAGGTACACTCTAATTGAACAAGGACGTTGGCAATCGTTGTATTGAACTCAGACACACGTGAGTACAGGACTGTCACTTCCACATGCTTTTCACACAACCTCTTCCAGCACCTAACATAAAGATGCTTGGACCTATGTCTACAGGCAGTCAGGATGCGGGACGGTCCTGCCCTGACCTCAGCTCTTGCAAGGAAGCATCCCTAGATGTCAGCTTTCAACTAGCTGCGTTCTTATGGCAGTGAGAATGTAGCAGTATTCTAATTCAGGAGGTTCGAAGATTACCACTTTACTGCACCTGGAGATAACATTCAGGTCCACATTGTTCCACTTGCGTCTCACAAGCTTCCGAAAAAAGTCTATGGTGAAGATATTTGATACTCATTCTGCAGGCAGTATCGGACTGTGAGGGACTGAGTGCGAGCTGAACTCTCAAAAGTAATTTGCTTTTGGACTCGGGGTTCAGCTAGCTTCTAACCTATGGAACTTAGTATGTAGCACCTCTCTGAGACAGGAATTACTAGGAAATCGCAGGATTGAGCTTGGGGGCACAGGTCTTGTGTGCCGGGACATTCCACTTACCTCTCACAACACTTCAGTCACGCATCGAGTCTAGGCCTGTTAGCAGTGAAGTGTACCTGCAGGAAGGATATGGGAGGTACAGGCCATAAGCTCAAATCTCAGTAGTGTATACGTCTGGGAGGCAGATGTCTGCTATCCACTCATAAATGGGAGTTAGAATATAGCTACTCTCTGATTGAAGAAGGCCATTGAAAATCTCTGTATTCAACTCAGATAATCGTGAGTACAAGCCTCACACTTCCACATGCTTTTCTCACAACCTCTTCCAGCACCTAACACAGATATGTTAGCAGCTACGTCTACAGTCAGGCAGGATGCGGGAGGGTCCTGTCCTGAGCTCAGCTCTCAAAAGGAAGCATGCCACGAAGCCAGATTTCTAATAGCTGCGTTGTTATGGCTGTGAGAATGCAGAACCACTGTAAGTCAGGATGTTCCATGTATACCGCTCTACTGCACCTGGAGAGACAAGCATTGAAGCCTGCAGCTAGCTCCTTGCGTCCATGAGCTTCTGACAAACATGTCTAGTGAGGATGTTCGTAACTGCATCTGCAGGCCGTGTGGAACTGGGAAGAACCACATTTCAGCTCAATTCCGAGAGGGAAGTTCCCCAGAGAGAGAGCTTTCAGCTAGGTACTCAGGTTTGGAAGTTTGTATATAGTTCCATTCTGAGGGAGGAATTTCTCAGAAGTTACTGGATTGAACGAAGACACATTTGCCTCTCGGATAACTTGCATCTTGTATAGAAAGAAATATTTTGGAAGCGAAGCGTACAGGTGGTCAGCATGTGGGAGGTTCAAATCCTAAGCTCAATCCAAAGGAGTGTGCATGCCTTGGAGGCAGCTGTCCAAGAGGCGCGAAATTGACAAGTCAGACACTTGGTTCTCACTCCACAACTCTCCCGCATACAATGAATTGCTGTGGAAGCGGAACGTACAGGCAGTCAGGATGGGGGAGTTACAGGGCATAAGCAAAACTCTCAGAAGTGTGTATGCTTTGCAAGCCGATGTCTGCTAGACACTTATTGAGGTGAGGTATACGCGAGCTACACTCTAATGGAACAAGGACGTTGGCAATCGCTGTATTGAACTCAGATACACGTGAGTACTGTCCTGACCCTTCCACTTGCATTTCTCCAACCTCTCCCAGCACCTAACATAAGGATGTTAGCAGCTATGACTACGGGCAGGCAGGATGCGGGACGGCCCTGCGCTGAGCTCAGCTTTCAAAAGGAGGCATGTCTCGAAGCCAGCTTTCTACTAACTGCGTTCTGATGGCCACGAGAACGTGGCAGCTTTGTAATTCAGGACGTTCCATGAATACGCATTACTGCTCCGGGAGTCACAACCTTGAAGCGTGCTGCTTGCCCCTTGCGTCCATGAGCTTCTGGCAAACATGTATAGTGAGGATGTTCGTAACTCATCTGCAGGCAGTGTGGAACTGGGAAAGACCACATTTCAGCTCATCTCCGAGATGGAAGTTCCCCAGAGAGAGAGCTTTCAGCTAGGTACTCCAGTGTGGAAGTTTGTATATAGCTCCCATCTGAGGGAGGAATTCCTCAGAAGTTGCTGGATTGAACTAAGACACATTTGCCTTTTGGAAAACTTGCATCCCGTATCGAAAGAAATCCTTTGGAAGCGAAGGTACAGGCGGTCAGCATGTGAGAGGTTCAAATCCTAAGCTCAATCCAAAGGAGTGTGCATGCCTTGGAGGCAGCTGTCCCCTAGGCGCGAAATTGACAAGGCAGACACTTGGTTCTCACTCCGCTACTCTCCCGCATACAACGAAATGCTGTGGAAGCGGAACGTTCAGGCAGTCAGGGTGGTGGAGTTACAGTCCATAAGCAATACTCTCAGAAGTGTGTATGCTTTGCAGGCCGATGTCTGCGAGACACTTATCGAGGCGAGGTATACCCGAGCTACACTCTAATGGAAGAAGCACGTTGGCAATCGTTGTATTGAACTCAGATACACGTGAGTACGGTACTGACACTTCCACTCGCATTACTCCAACCTCTCTCAGCACCTCACGTAAGGATGTTAGCAGCTATGACTATGGGCAGGCAGGATGCGGGAGGGTCCTGCCCTGAGCTCAGCTCTCACAAGAGAACATGCCTACAAGACGCTTTCATCTAGTGCATTCTAATGGCCGTGAGACCATAGCAGTCTCCTAACTCAGGAGGTTCGAAGAATACCACTCTACTGCATCTGGAGACACCTTCCAGGCCTGCCTTATTCCACTTGCGTCTCACAAGTTCTGACAATATCTCTGGTGAAGATGTTCAAAACTCATTCTGCAGGCAGTGTGGAACTGTGAGGGACTGGGTGTGAGCTCAACTCTCGGACCAGAGATGCTTTTGGACTCGGGGTTCAGCTAGCTTCTCACGCACGGAACTTAGTATGTAGCACCTGTCTACTACAGAAGTTATTAGGAAATCGCTGGTTTGAGCTTGGAGGCACTAGTCTTGTGTGCCGGGACTTTCCAGTTACCTCTCACAACACTTCAGTCATGCATCGAGCCTAGGCCTGTTAGCAGCGAAGTGTACCTGCAGGCAGGATGTGGGAAGTACAGGCCATAAGCTCAACTCTCAAAACTTGTACGCCTGGGAGGCAGATGCCTGCTACCCACTCGTACGTGGGAGTTAGAAACTAGCTACACTCTTTGAAGAAGGCCTTTGAGATCGCTGTATTCAATTCAGAGGATAGTGAGTACAGGCCTGACACTTCCACATGCCTTTCGCTGCCCTCTCCCAGCACCTAACATAAAGGATATTAGCAGTTATGTCTACGGGCAGGCAGGATGCGGGAGGGTCCTGTCCTGAGCTCAGCTTTCAGAAAAAAAAATGCATGCCTAGAAGCCAGCTTTCTACTGGCTCCTTCTGATGGCCGTGAGAACTTAGCAGCATTGTAAGGCGGGACGTTCCATGAATAGCGCTCTACTGCACCTGGAGACACAACCATTGAAGCCTGCAGCTGGCCCTTGCGTCCCATGAGCTTCTGACAAGCATGTCTGGTGAGGATGTTCGTAACTGCATCTGCAGGCAGTGTGGAACTGGGAAGGACCGCGTGTCAGCTCGTCTCGCAGAAGGAAATTCCCCAGAGAGAGAGCTTTCAGCTAGGTACTCAGGTTGGGAAGTTACTATGTCGATCCCATCTGAGGGAGGAATTCCTCGGAAGTCGCTGGATAGAACTAAGAAACACTTGCCTCTCGCAAAACTTGCGTCCCGTATTGAACGAAATCCTTTGGAAGTGAAGCATACAGGCGGTCAGCACGTGAGAGGTACAAACCATAAGCTCAATCCAAAGGAGTGTGCATGCCTTGGAGGCAGCTGTCCAAGAGGCGCGAAATTGACAAGGGAGACACTTGGTTTTCACTCCGCTACTGTCCCGCATACAACGAAATTCTGTGGAAGAGGAACGTACAGGCAGTCAGGATGGGGGGGATACAGGCCACAGCTCAACTCTCAGAAGTGTGTATGCTTTGCAGGCTGATGTCTGCTAGACACTTATCGAGGCGAGGTATACGCGAGCTACACTCTAATGGAACAAGGACGTTGGCAATCGCTGTATTGAACTCAGATACACGTGAGTACTGTCCTGACCCTTCCACTTGCATTTCTCCAACCTCTCCCAGCACCTAACATAAGGATGTTAGCAGCTATGACTACGGGCAGGCAGGATGCGGGAGGGCCCTGCGCTGAGCTCAGCTTTCAAAAGGAGGCATGTCTCGAAGCCAGCTTTCTACTAACTGCGTTCTGATGGCCACGAGAACGTGGCAGCTTTGTAATTCAGGACGTTCCATGAATACGCATTACTGCTCCGGGAGTCACAACCTTGAAGCGTGCTGCTTGCCCCTTGTGTCCATGAGCTTCTGGCAAACATGTATAGTGAGGATGTTCGTAACTCATCTGCAGGCAGTGTGGAACTGGGAAGGACCACATTTCAGCTGATCTCCGAGATGGAAGTTCCCCAGAGAGAGAGCTTTCAGCTAGGTACTCAGGTTTGGAAGTTTGTATATAGCTCCCATCTGAGGGAGGAATTCCTCAGAAGTTGCTGGATTGAACTAAGACACATTTGCCTCTCGGAAAACTTGCATCCCGTATCGAAAGAAATCCTTTGGAAGCGAAGGTCCTGCCCTGAGTTCAGCTCTCAAAAGAGAGCATGCCTACAAGACGCTTTCATCTAGTGCATTCTAATGGCCATGAGACCATAGCAGTCTTCTAACTCAGGAGGTTCGAAGAATACCACTCTACTGCATCTGGAGACACATTCCAGGCCTGCCTTATTCCACCTGCATCTCACAATCTTCTGACAATATCTCTGGTGAAGATGTTCAAAACTCATTCTGCAGGCAGTGTGGAACTGTGAGGGACTGGGTGTGAGGTTAACTTTCGGAACAGAGATGCTTTTGGACTCGGAGTTCAGCTAGCTTCTCACGCACGGAACTTAGTATGTAGCACCTGTCTACTACAGAAATTAGCAGGAAATCGCTGGTTTGAGCTTGGAGGCACTAGTCTTGCGTGCCGGGACTTTGCAGTTACCTCTCACAACACTTCAGTCACGCATCGAGCCTAGGCCTGTTAGCAGCGACGTGTACCTGCAGGCAGGATGTGGGAAATACAGGCCATAAGCTCAACTCTCAAAAGTGTGTACGCCTGGTTGGCAGATGCCTGCTACCCACTCGTACATGCAAGTTAGAACTAGCTACACTCTTTGAAGAAGGCCGTTTGAAATCGCTGTATTCATTTCAGATGATAGTGAGTACAGGCCTGACACTTCCACATGCCTTTCGCTGCCCTCTCCCAGCACCTAACATAAGGATATTAGCAGTTACGTCTACGGGCAGGCAGGATGCAGGAGGGTCCTGCCCTGAGCTCAGCTCTCACAAGAGAGCATGCCTAGAAGTCCGCTTTATCTAGCTGCTTTCTTCATTTTTTTAAATTTTTATTTATTTACTTATGATAGTCACAGATAGAGAGAGAGGCAGAGACACAGGCAGAGGTTGAAGCAGGCTCCATGCACTGGGAGCCTGATATGGGATTCGATCCCAGGTCTCCAGGATCACACCCTGGGCCAAAGGCAGGCGCAAAACCGCTGCGCCACCCAGGGATCCCCATCTAGCTGCTTTCTAATGGCCGTGAGACCATAGCAGGCTTCTAACTCAGGAGGTTCGAAGAATACCACTCTACTGCACCTGGACACACCTTCCAGGCCTGCCTATTCCACTTGCGTCTCACAAGTTCTGACAATATCTCTGGTGAAGATGTTCAAAACTCATTCTGCAGGCAGTGTGGAACTGTGAGGGACTGGGTGTGAGCTCAACTCTCGGAACAGAGATGCTTTTGGACTCTGGGTTCAGCTAGATTCTCACGTACAGAACTTAGTATGTAGCACCTGTCTACTACAGGAATTGCTAGGATATCGCTGGATTGAGCTTGGAGGCACTAGTTTTGTGTGCCGGGACTTTTCACTTACCTTTCAGAACACTTCCATCACGCATCGAGCCTAGGCCTGTTAGCAGCGAAGTGTACCTGCAGACAGGATGTGGGAAGTACAGGCCATAAGCTCAACTCTAAAAAGTGTGTATGCCTGAGAGGGAGATGCCTACTAACCAGTCATATGTGGGAGTAAGAAACTAGCTACCCTCTTTGAAGAAGGCCATTTGAAATCGCTGTATTCAATTCAGATAATAGTGAGTACAGGCCTGACATTTCCACATGCAAACCGATTCGAAACAGAAAGAATCGCATTGAATAGAATCGAATGAACGAATCAGAAACTATCGTATCGAAACTAAAATAATCGAATCGAATCGAGTCGAATCCAAAAGGATCAAATCTCATCGAATTGAAAAGAATCGATTCGAATCGAGTAGAAAATAATTGAAACAAATCAAATAAAAAGGAATCGAATAGAAAAAAAATCGAATCGAAAAGAAATGAATTGAATCGAATTGAAAAGAATCGAATCGGATTGAATCGAATAGAATCGAATCAAAAAGAATTCAATAGAAGAATTTCGAATTGTATCGAATTGAATCGAAAAGAATCTAATCGAACCGAAAAGATTCAAATGTAATAAAAAAGAAACGAATCAAAAAGAATCAAATCGAATCGTAAAGAATGGAATCTAATCGAAAAAAAATGTATGGAATCCAAATGAATCTAATCGAAAAGAGTGGAATCGAAATGATTCGAATTATTTCAGAAAAAACGAGTCGAATTGAATCAAATCGAAAAGAATTGAATCGAATCGATTCTAAAACAGAGGAATTCGAATTGAAGAGCCTCGAGTCAAAAGATTCGAGTCAAATCGAATCGATACAAAAGAATCGAATTAAATAGAATCGAAAAGAAACTAATCGAAAACTATCATATCGAAAAGAAAAAAATGTATCGAATAAAAAAAATCGAATCGAATCGAAAAGGATCTAATCAATTTGAAACGAATAAAAAAGTCGAATCGAATCAAAAAGAATCGAATTGAATCGAATAGAAAATAATAGAAACAAATCAAATAAAAAAGAATCGAATGGAAAAAAAATCGAATTGAATCGAAAAGAATCAAATAGAATTGAAAAGAATTGAATCGAATCGAATCGAAAACAATAGAATCCAGTTGAATTGAATCGAAAACAATAGAATCGAAGAGTTTTGAATCGAATCTAATTAAATCAAAAAGAATCTAATCGAACCGAAAACATTCGAATGGAATAAAAAATAAACGAATTAAAAAGAATCAATTCGGGATCCCTGGGTGGCGCAGCGGTTTGGCGCCTGCTTTTGGCCCAGGGCGCGATCCTGGAGACCCGGGATCGAATCCCACGTCGGGCTCCCGGTGCATGGAGCCTGCTTCTCCCTCTGCCTGTGTCTCTGCCTCTCTCTCTCTCTCACTGTGTGCCTATCATAAATAAATAAAAAAAATTAAAAAAAAATAAAATAAAAAGAATCAATTCGAATTGAATCTAAAAGAATCGAATCTAATTGAATCGAAAATAATCAAATCCAAATGAATCCAGTCGAAAAGTGGAATCGAGGGGATCCCTGGGTGGCGAAGCGGTTTGGCGCCTGCCTTTGGCCCAGGGCGCGATCCTGGAGACCCGGGATCGAATCGCACATCGGGCTCCAGGTGCATGGAGCCTGCTTCTCCCTCTGCCTGTGTCTCTGCCTCTCTCTCTCTCTCTGTGACTATCATAATAAATAAAAATGTAAAAAATAGAAAAGTGGAATATAAAAGTATCGAATCGTTTAGAAAAAGCAAATCAAATTGAATCGAATCGAATAGAAAATAATCGATTCGAATTGAAATGAAAAGAATAGAAAGAACCGAATCAAATCGAATCGAAAAAAATCAAATCAAATCGAAAAGAATCGAATCGAATCGAAAAGAATCGAATCCAAAATAATCGAATCGAAGAGTCAAATCGAAAAGAATCGAATCGATTCGAAAAAACCGAATTGAAGAGACTCAAAAAGAATCGAATCGAATCGAAAAGAATTGAATCCAATCGCTTTGAAAAGAAAGACATTCGAATCAAAAAGAATCAAATCGAGAAGAATTGAATCGAATCGAATCAAAAAAAATCGAATCTAATCGCACTGAATCAAAAGAATCGAATTGAATGGAAGTGAAAATAATCGAATCGAATCGAATCAAAAAGAATCGAATCGAATCGAATCAAAAAGAATCGAATTGAATCGATTTGAAAAGAAAGGAATTCAAAAAAAAGAAAGGAATTCAAATCAAAAACATTCTAATAGAAAGATTCGAATAGAATCAAATCGAATCAAAAAGAATAGAATTGAATCGAATTGAAAAGAAACGAATAGAAAACTATCGAATGGAAATGAAAAACATCGAATCGAATCAAATCGAAGAGAATCGAATCGATTGGAAAAAGATCGAATCGAATCTAATAGAAGAATCGAATCGAATTGAATCAAAAAGAATCGAATCGAATCGAAAAGAATCGAATCGAATTGTATCGAATAAAAAAGAATCGAATAAATCAAATCGAAAAGAATCGGATCGAATCGAAAAGGATCGAATCGAATCAAATTGAATGGAAAAGAATCGAATAGAATTGAAAAGAATCGAATCGAATTGAATTGAAAAGAATCAAATCAAATCGAAAAGAATCGAATCGAATCGAAAAGAATCAAATCGAATCACATCAAAAAGAATTGAATCAAATTGATTCGAAAGGAAAGAAATTCGAATCAAAGAGACTCGATTCAAAAAGAATCGAATTGAATCGAATCGAAAAAAATCGAATCGAATCGCACAAAATCAAAAGAATCGAATCGAATGGAAGTGTAAAGAATTGAATCGAATAGAAAAGAATCGAATCATATCGAATCAAAAAGAATCGAATAGAATCGAATCGAAAAAAAACGAATTGAAACATTCGAATCGAATCATATCAAATGGAAAGAAACGAATCGAAAACTATCGAATCGAATCGTAAAAAATCGAATCAAATCGCATCTCATCGAAAAAAATCCAATCGAATAGAATCGAAAACAATCGAATCGAATCGAAAAGAATCGAATCAAATAGAATCGTTTGGAAAAGAAAGGAATTCGAATCGAAAAGACTCGAATCAAAAGATTCGAATCGAATCAAAACCAAAACTATAAAATCGAAACGAAAAAAAATCGAATCGAATCAAAAAGGATCGAATCGAATTGAAAAGGATCGAATCGAATCGTATCAAATAGAAAAGAATCAAATCAAATCGAAAAGAATCGAATTGAATCAAATCGAAAAGAATCGAAAAAATCTAATTAAAAAATCGAATCATATCGAAAAGGATCAAATTGAATCAAATCGAATAGAAAAGAATCGGATCGAATCAAAAAGAATTGAACCGAATTGAATCACAAAGAATCAAATCAAATCAAAAAGAATCGAATTGAAAAGAATCGAATCCAAATGAATCAAACCGAAAAGACTCGAATCGAAAAGAATTGAATCGATTCGAAAAAAACGAATTGAATCGAATCAAATCGAAAAGAATTGAATCAGGATCCCTGGGTGGTGCAGCGGTTTGGCGCCTGCCTTTGGCCCAGGGCGCGATCCTGGAGACCCGAGATCAAATCCCACATCGGGCTCCCGGTGCATGGAGCCTGCTTCTCCCTCTGCCTGTGTCTCTGCCTCTCTCTCTCTCTGTGACTGTCATAAATAAATAAAAATTTAAAAAATAGAAAAGTGGAAAAGTATCGAATCGGGAACCCTGGGTGGCGCAGGGGTTTAATGCCTGCCTTTGGCCCAGGGAGCGATCCTGGAGACCCGGGATCGAATCCCACGTTGGGCTCCCGGTGCATGGAGCCTGCTTCTCCCTCTGCCTGCGTCTCTGCCTCTCTCTCTCTCTCTCTCTCTCTCTCTCTGTGACTATCATAAATAAATAAAAATTAAAAAAAAAGAAAAGTATCGAATCGTTTAGAAAGAAGCGAATCGAATTGAATCGAATCCAAATGAATCGAATCAAAAAGAGTCGAATCAAAAAGAATCGAATCGATTTAAAAAACGAATGAATCGAATGGAATCGAATCAAAAATAATCGAATCGAATCGAAAAGAATAGAAATGTATCGATTCAAATCGAAAAGAATAGACTCGAATCGAATCGAAAAGAATCAAATCGAATCCAATTGATAGAAAAGAATCGAATCGAATTGAATCGAAAAGAATCGAATTAAAAAGAATCGAAGTGAATAGATTCAAATAGAATCGAATCGAATCGAAAAAAATCGAATTGAAAAGAACCAAATCGAAAAGAATCAAATCGAATAGAATCGAAAAGAACTGTATCGAATCAAATAGAAAAGAATTGAATTGTAAAGAACCAAATAGAATAGATTCAAATCGAATTGAATCGAATCGAAAATAATTGAATCGAATCAAGAAGGATCAAATCGAATCAAATTGAATATAAAAGAATCGAATCAAATAGAAATCGAATCGAATCAAATCGAATCAAAAAGAATAAAAAAAATCAAATAAAAAAGAATCCAATCGAATCGAAAAGAATCGAATAGAAACAAATCGAATCAAATCGAAAAGAATCGAATCGAATCGATTTGAAAAGAATCGAATAGAATCAAATCGAAAAGAATCAAATCGAATCGAAAGAACTGAATCGAATTAAATCGAAAAGAATCGAATTGAAAGGAATCTTATCGAATAGATTCAAATCGAATCGAATCGAAAATAATTGAATTGAATCGAAAAGAATCGAATCGAATTGAAAAAAGAGTCGAATCTAATCTAAAAGAATCGAATCGAATCGAATCGAATTGAAAAGATCATATCGAATCGAATAGAAAAGAATCGAATCGAATCAAATACATTCAATAACAATCGAAAAAATTGAATTGAATTAAAAATAATTGAATCGAATCATATCGAATCGAATTGAAAAGAATCGGAAAGAATCGAACCGAAACCAAAAGAATTGAATCATAAAGAATCGAATTGAATCGAATCGAGTAGAATCGAATCGAAGCTAGTCGAAAAGAATCGAATCTAATCAAAAATTATCTAAACGAATCCAATTGAATCCAGAAGAATCAAATCGAATCGAATCAAAATGTAACAAATCGAATACAAATGATCGAATCAAATCAAATCGAAAAGAATTGAATTGAAAAGAATCGAATCGAAAGGAAAAGAATCAAATAGAATCGAATTGAAAAGAATCGAATCGAATCAAATTGAACAGAAATGATTCGAACGAAAAGAATCTTATCAAATCGAATCGAAAAGAATCAAATCGAATCAAATCGAATCGAAAAGAATTGAATCGAAAAGAATTGAATCGAAGAGAATCTAATTGAAACGAAAAGAATCAAATTGAATCGAAAAGAATCGAATCGAAAAGAATCGAATCGAATCAAAAAGATCGAATTGAAAAGAATCGAATTGATTTGATTCGAATCAAATCGAAAAGAATTGAATCGAATCATATCAAATCGTAAAGAATCAAATTGAATTGAATCGAGAAGAATCAAATTGAATTGAATCGAATTGAATCGAAAAGAATCGAATCGAATCAAATCGAAAACAATTGAATCGAATGCAATCAAATCGAAAAGAAGCGAATCAAATCGAATTGAAAAGAATCAAATCGAATTGATTGAATCGAAAATAATCGAATCGAATCGCATCGAATCGAAAATAATTGAATCGAATTGAATAAAAAATAATCAAATCGAAACGAAAATAATTGGAATTGAATTGAATCGATAATCGAATCAAATCGAGTCGAATCGAAAATAATTGAATTGAATCAAATCGATACGAAAAAATCGAATCAAATTACATCGAATCAAAAATAATCGAATCGAATCTTATTGAATCGATTTGAATTGAAAAGAATCGAATCGAATCGTATTGAAGTGAAAAGAATTGAATGAAATCGAAAAGAATCGAATAGAAAAGAATCGAAGAGAAACGAAAAGAATCGAATCGAATCGAAAAGATCGAATTGAATCGAATCGAAAAGAATCGAATTGAATCGAATCGAATTGAAAAGAGTCGAATCGAATCGAATCGAAAAGAATAGAAATGAATCGAATCGAAAAGAATAGAATCGCATAGAATCTAATCGAAAAGAATCGAATCGAATTGATTCGAAAAGAATCAAATCGAATTGAATCGAATCGAATCAAAAAGAATCAAATCGACTCGACTCAAAAGGAATCAAATCGAATCAAAAATTATCTAAAAGAATCCAATTGAATCCAAAAGAATTGAATCGAATCGAATCAAAAAGAATCGAATGGAACATTATTGAATCGAATCCAAAAGAATCGAATCGAGTCAAATCGTAGACTCGAATCGAATAGAATTGAATCGAAAAGAATCTAATCGAATGAAAAGAATCTTATAGAAGCGAATCGAAAAGAATCGAATCGATTCGAAAAGAATAGAATCGAAGAGATTTGAATCGAAAAGAATCGAATCGAATCGAATAAAAAAGAATTGAATCGAAACGACAAGAGTCAAATCGAATCAAATTGAAAAAAATCGAATCAAATTGAAAAGAATCAAATCGAAAAAATCGAATCGAAAGATATCGAATTGAACTGAATCAAATCGAAAAGAATCGAATCGAATCGTATCGAATCGAAAAGAATCGAATTGAATTGAAATGAGAAGAATCGAATCGAATTGCATCGAATCGAAAATAATTGAATCGAATTGAATAAAAAATAATCGAATCGAATCGAATCGAAAATAATTGGAATTGAATCGAATCGATAATCGAATCGAATCAAATCAAGTCGAATCGAAAATCATCGAATCGAATCAAATAGATTCAAAAACAATCAAAACGAATCTAATAGAAAAGAATTGAATTGAATCGAAAAGAATCAAACCGAATCAAAAAGAATTGAATCAAAAAGAATCGAGGGATCCCTGGGTGGTGCAGCGGTTTGGCGCCTGCCTTTGGCCCAGGGCATGATCCTGGAGACCCGGGATCGAATCCCACGCCGGGCTCCCGGTGCATGGAGCCTGCTTTTCCCTCTGCCTGTGTCTCTGCCTTTCTCTCTCTCTCTGTGTGACTATCATAAATAAAAAATAAGAATCGAAATGAAGCGAATTGAAAAGAATCGAATCGAATCGAAAAGAATCAAATTAAATCGAAAAGAATCGAATAGAAAAGAATCAAATCGAATCGAAAAGAATTGAATCGAAAAGAATCATATCGAATCAAATCGATTGAAAAGATCGAATTAAAAAAATCAAAGAGTGGGATCCCTGGGTGGCGCAGAGGTTTGGCGCCTGCCTTTGGCCCAGGGCGCGATCCTGGAGACCCCGGATCGAATCCCACGTCAGGCTCCCGGTGCATGGAGCCTGCTTCTCCCTCTGCCTATGTCTCTGCCTCTCTCTCTCTCTCTATGTGACTATCATAAATAAATAAAATAAAATAAAAATTAAAAAAAATCAAAGAGAATCGAAAAGAATCAAAACGAATCGAATCAAATTGAAAAGAATCATATCGAATCAAATCTAAAAGAATCAAATTAGGGATCCCTGGGTGGCGCAGCGGTTTGGCGCCTGCCTTTGGCCCAGGGCGCGATCCTGGAGACCCGGGATCGAATCCCACGTCGGGCTCCCGGTGCATGGAGCCTGCTTCTCCCTCTGCCTGTGTCTCTGCCTCTCTCTCTCTGTGACTATCATAAATAAATAAAAATTTTAAAAAAATAAAAAATAAAAGAATCAAATTGAATCGAATCGAATGGAATTGAATCAAAAAGAATAGAATCGAATCGAATTGAACCAAGAAGAATCGAATAGATTCGAATTGAAATGAATCGAAAAAAATAAAAACCTATAGAATCAGATGGAGTGGAAAAGAATCGAATCAAATCGAATCGAACTGAATCGAAAAGAATCTAATAGATCGAATCAAAAAGAATTGAATCGATTCTAAATGAATCGAGTAGAATTGAATCGAAGCGAAAAGAATCGAATCGAATTGAAAAGAATCGAATCGATCGAAAAGATCGAATTGAAAAGAATTGAATTGAATCGAATCAAATTGAAAAGAATCGAATCTAATCAAATCGAATCGAAAAGAATCTAATCTAATCGAAAAGAATAGAATCGTATAGAATTTAACTGAAAAGAACCGAATCGTATTGAATTGAATTGAAAAGAATTGATCAAATTGAATCGAAAAGAATCGAATCGAATCAAAAAGAATCGAAACAATTCGAATCGTAAAGAATCTAATTGAAAAGAATCGCATCGAAACAAAACATTCGAATCAAATCGACTCGAAAAGAATCGAATCGAATAAAAAAGAATCGAATTGAATCGAATCGAAAAGAATCGAAACGAATCGATTCATAAAGAATCGAATTGAATGAAATCGAATCGAAAAGAATTGAATCAATTCGAATTGAAAAGAATCAAATTGAATTGAATTGAAACGAAAAGAATCGAATCGAATTGCAACGAATCGAAAATAATTGAATCGAATTGAATAAAAAATAATCGAATGGAATCGAATCGAAAATGATTGTAATTGAATCAAATCGATAATCGAATCGAATAAAATCAAATCGAGTCGAATCGAAAAGAATCGAATCGAATCAAATAGATTCAAAACCAATCGAAACAAATCGAATCGAATTAAAAATAATCGAATCGTATCGAATCGAATTGAAAAGAATCGAATTGAATTGAAAAGAATCGAACTGAAACGAAAAGAATCAAATAGAATCGAATTGAAAATAATCAAATAGAATAGAATAGAATCGAACAGAATTGAATCGAACGAAAAGAATCTTATCGAATTGAATCGAAAAGAATCGAATCAAATCGAATGGAGAAGAATCAAATCGAATAGAATCGAAAGGAATTGAATTGAAAAGAATCGAATCGAAGAGAATCTAATCGAAATGAAAAGAATCAAATCGAATCGAAAAGAATCAAATCGAATCGAATCGAAAAGAATCAAATGAAAAAATATAATCGAATTGAATCGAAAAGAATCGAATTGAAAAGAATAGAATCGAAAAATTCGAATCGAATCGAATCAAAATGAATCAAATCGAATCAAATCAATTGAAAAGATCGAATCAAAAAACATCAAAGAGAATCGAAACAAATCGAAAAGAATCGAATCGAATCGAATTGAAAAGAATCATATCAAATCAAATCTAAAAGAATCGAATCGAAAAGAATCGAATCGAAATGTAACAAATCGAATCCAAATGATCGAATCGAATCAAATCAAAAAGAATTGAATCGAAAAGAATCGAATTGAAATGAAAAGAATCGAATAGAATCGAATTGAAAAGAATCGAATCGAATAGAATCAAACAGAATTGAATCGAACAAAAAGAATCTTATCAATCGAAAAGAATCGAACCGAATCAACTCGAAAAGAATCAAATCGAATCGAATCAAAAAGAATTGATTCAAAAAGAATCGAATCGAAGAGAATCTAATCGAAACGAAAAGAATCAAATCAAATCGAATCGAAATAAATCGAATAGAAAAAAATCGAATCGAATTGAAAATAATAGAATCGAAAAAAATTCGAATCGAATCGAATCGAAATGAATCGAATCGAATCAAATCGATTGAAAAGATCGAATCAAAAAACATCAAAGAGAATCGAAACGAATCGAATCGAATTGAATTGAAAAGAATCGTATCAAATCAAATATAAAAGAATCGAATCGAATCGAATAAAAAAGAATGGAATCGAATTGATTCGCATCTAAAAGAATCAAATCGAATCGTATCGAATCGAAAAGAATAGAATCAAATCGAAACGACAAGAATTGAAAAGAATGGAATCGAAGAGAATCTAATTGAAACGAAAAGAATCGAATCGAATCGAATCAAAAAGAATCGAATCAAAATGACAAGAGTCAAATCTAATCGAATCGAAAAAAATCAAATGGAAAAGAATCGAATCAAATTGAAAAGAATCAAATCGAAAAAATCAAATCGAAAAGAATCAAATTGAATTGAATCCATTCGAAAAGAATCGAATCGAATCGTATCGAATTAAAAAGAATCGAATCGAATCAAAAAGAGTCATATCGAATGGAATCGAATCGAATCGAAATGAATTGAAAAAGAATCAATCGAATCGAATTGAATCAAAAAGAATCGAATAGATTCAAATCGAAATGAATCGAAAAAAATCGAAATGAATCGAATCATATCGAATCGAAAAGAATCGAATCGAAAAGAATGGAATTGAACTGAATCGAAAAGAATAGAATGAACAGAACCAAAAAGAATCGAATCGAAAAGAATCGTATCGAATCAAATCTAATTGAATCGAAAAGAATCGAATCGATTACAATGGAATTGAATCGAAAAGAATCAAATCGATTCGAAAAGAATCGAATTGAATCAAAATGAATCGAATTGAATAGCATCGAAACGAATCGAATCAAATCGAAAAGAATCGAATCATATCGAATGGAATCGAAAAGAATCGAATCATATCAAATTGAATAGAAAAGAATCGAATTGAATAGAACCGAAAAGAATCGAATCGATTACAATCGAAAATCGTATCAAATCGAATCAAATTGAATCAAAAAGAATCGATTCCAATCGAATTGAATCAAAAAGAATCGAATCGAACAGTACCGAATCGAAATGAAAAGAATCGAATCAAATAAAATTGAAAAGAATCTAATTGAAACGAACAGAATCGAATCGAATCGAATTGAAAAGAATCGAATCGAATTGAAACGAAAAGAATCAAATCGAAAAGAATCGAATCGAATTGAAAAGAATCGAATCGAAAAAATCGAATCGAAAAGAATCGAGTTGAGTTGAATCGAATCGAAAAGAATCGAATCAAATCGTATCGAATGAAAAAAATTAAAAAAAACAAATCGTATTGAATGGAAAAGAATCGAATCGAATCGTATCGAATCAAAAAGAATCGAATCGAATGGAATCGAATTGAATCGGAAAGAATCAATCGAATCAAATTGAATCGAAAAGAATCGAATAGATTTGAATCAAAACGAATAGAAAAAAATTCGAAACAAATCGAATCATATCGCATGGAAAAGAATTGAATAGAATCGAAAAGAATAGAATCGAACTGAATCGAAAAGAATCGAATCGAACAGAATCGAAAAGAATCTAATCAAAATGTAACAAATCGAATCCAAATGATCAAATCGAATCAAATTGAAAAGAATCAAATCGAAATAATCGAATCGAAACGAAAAGAATTGAATAGAATCGAATTGAAAAGAATCGAATTGAATCAAATCGAATAGAATAGAATCGAACAGAATTGAATCAAACCAAAAGAATCTTATTAAATCAAATCGAAAAGAATCGAATCGAATCGAATGGAGAAGAATCAAATCGAATCGAATCGAAAAGAATTGAATCGAAAAGAATCGAATCGAAGAGAATCTAATCGAAACGAAAAGAATCAAATCGAATCGAAAAGAATCAAATCGAAACAAACAGAGTCGAATCGAATCGAAAAGAATCGAATAGAAAAATATCTAATGGAATCGAATCGAAATGAATCGAACCGAATCAAATCGAATGAAAAGATCGAATCAAAAAACATCAAAGAATCAAATGAATCAAAATGAATCGAATCGAATCGAAATGAAAAGAATCGTATCAAATTAAATCTAAAAGAATCGAATCGAAAAGAATCGAATCGAAATGTAACAAATCGAATCCAAATGATCGAATTGAATCAAATCGAAAAGAATCGAATCGAAACGAAAAGAATCGAATAGAATTGAATTGAAAAGAATAGAATAGAGTAGAATCGAAGAGAATTGAATCGAACGAAAAGAATCTTATCAATCGAATCGAAAAGAATCGAACCGAATCGACTCGAAAAGTATCAAATCGAATCGAAAGAAAGAGTCGAATCGAATCGAATCGAAAAGAATCAAATCGAATCGAAAAGAATCGAATAGAAAAAAACCGAATCGAATCGAAAAGAATCGAATTGAAAAGAATAGAATCTAAAAATTCGAATCGAATCGAATCGAAATGAATTGAATCGAATCAAATCGATTGAAAAGATCGAATCAAAAAACATCAAAGAGAATCGAAACGAATCAAAACAAATTGAATCGAATCGAATCGAATTGAAAAGAATCGTATCAAATCAAATCTAAAAGAATCGAATCAAAAAGAATGGAATCTAATTGATTCGCATCGAAAAGAATCGAAAAGAATCATATTGAATCAAAAAGAATCGAATCGAATCGAAAAGAATCGAATCGAATGGAATCGAATCGAATTTAATCGAAAAGATTCGAATCGAATCGAATTGAATCGAAAATAATCGAATAGATTCAAATAGAAACAAATCGGAAAAATTAGAAACGAATTGAATCAGATCGAATGGAAAAGAATCTAATCGAATCAAAAAGAATTGAATCGAATCGAACTGAATCGAAAAGAATCGAATCGAAGCAAATCGAATCGAATCGAATCTAAAAGAATCGAATCGAGGGGGGAGGGGCAAGATGGCGGAAGAGTAGGGTCTCCAAATCACATGTCTCCACCAAATTACCTAGAAAACCTTCAAATTATCCTGAAAATCTATTAATTCGGCCTGAGATTTAAAGAGAGACCAGCTGGAATGCTACAGTGAGAAGAGTTCGCGCTTCTATCAAGGTAGGAAGACGGGGAAAAAGAAATAAAGAAACATAGGCCTCCAACGGGGAGGGGCCCCGCGAGGAGCTGGGCTGAGGCCAGGGCGAGTGTCCCCAGGACAGGAGAGCCCCGTTCTGGAGACGCAGGAGCTGCACCAACCTTCTCGGGCGGAAAGGCCTCGCAGGGAGTTGGAGCAGGACCCAGGAGGGCGAGGATACCCTCGGGTTCCCTGGGACACTAGCAGCAACTGCGCGCCCAGGAGAGTGCGCCGAGCTCCCTAAGGGCTGCAGCACGCACGGCGGGGCCCGGAACAGCTCGGAGGGGCTCGGGGGGCTCGGGGGTGGCTCCTCGGAGGGGGCTGCACGGCCCAGGAGCGCGAATCCAACAGCGCAGGCCGGGAGCACAGGGAGCCGGGACACAGCCCAGGATCCGGCCTCCCCCAGGACAGGCAGAGGCCGGGAGGGCCCAGGACAGCAAGGACGCTCCTGCCCCGAGCTGAGCAGATCAGCGGCCCTGCCCCGGAGCCTCCAGGCCCTGCAGACGGAGAGCTCTGGAGTTCCTGCCAGAGCTGAATCCAGGTTTCCAGACCTGGCCCCGCCACTGGGGTTGTTCCTCCTGCGGCCTCACAGGGTAAACAACCCCCACTGAGCCCTGCACCAGGCAGGGGCACAGCAGCTCCCCCAACTGCTAACACCTGAAATCAGCACAGCAGGCCCCTCCCCCCAGAACACCAGCTAGACGGACAACTTCCAGGAGAAGCCAAGGCTTAAAATACACAGAATAAGAAGATACTCCCCTGTGGTTCTTTTTTGTTTGGTTTTGTTTTGCTTTTTGATTTGTTTCCTTCCCCCACCCTCTTTTTTCTTCTTTCTTTTTCTTTCTCTTTTTCTTCTTTTTTTTCGCTTTTTTTCTTCCTTTTTTTCTCTTTCTCTTTTCTTTCCTTCTTTCTCTCCTCTCTTTTTCTCCTTTTCCCAATACAACTTGCTTTTGGCCACTCTGCACTGAGCAAAATGACTATAAGGAAAACCTCACCTCAAAAGAAAGAATCAGAAACAGTCCTCTCTCCCACAGAGTTACAAAATCTGGATTACAATTCAATGTCAGAAAGCCAATTCAGAAGCACTATTATACAGCTACTGGTGGCTCTAGAAAAAAGCATAAAGAACTCAAGAGACTTCATGACTGCAGAATTTAGAGCTAATCAGGCAGAAATTAAAAATCAATTGAATGAGATGCAATCCAAACTAGAAGTCCTAACGACGAGGGTTAACGAGGTGGAAGAACGAGTGAGTGACATAGAAGACAAGTTGATAGCAAAGAGGGAAACTGAGGAAAAAAGAGACAAACAATTAAAAGACCATGAAGATAGCTTAAGGGAAATAAACGACAGCCTGAGGAAGAAAAACCTACGTTTAATTGGGGTTCCCGAGGGCGCCGAAAGGGACAGAGGGCCAGAATATGTATTTGAACAAATTCTAGCTGAAAACTTTCCTAATCTGGGAAGGGAAACAGGCATTCAGATCCAGGAAATAGAGAGATCCCCCCCCTAAAATCAATAAAAACCGTTCAACACCTCGACATTTAATAGTGAAGCTTGCAAATTCCAAGCATAAAGAGAAGATCCTTAAAGCAGCAAGAGACAAGAAATCCCTGACTTTTATGGGGAGAAGTATTAGGGTAACAGCAGACCTCTCCACAGAGACCTGGCAGGCCAGAAAGGGCTGGCAGGATATATTCAGGGTCCTCCATGAGAAGAACATGCAACCAAGAATGCTTTATCCAGCAAGGCTCTCATTCAAAATGGAAGGAGAGATAAAGAGCTTCCAAGACAGGCAGCAACTAAAAGAATATGTGACCTTCAAACCAGCTCTGCAAGAAATTTTAAGGGGGACTCTTAAAATTCCCCTTTAAGAAGAAGTTCAGTGGAACATTCCACAAAAACAAGGACTGAATAGATATCATGATGACACTAAACTCATATCTCTCAATAGTAACTCTGAACGTGAATGGGCTTAATGACCCCATCAAAAGGCGCAGGGTTTCAGACTGGATACAAAAGCAGGACCCATCTATTTACTATCTCCAAGAGACTCATTTTAGACAGAAGGACACCTACAGCCTGAAAATAAAAGGTTGGAGAACCATGTACCATTCGAATGGTCCTCAAAAGAAAGCAGGGGTAGCCATCCTTATATCAGATAAACCAAAATTTACCCCAAAGACTGTAGTGAGAGATGAAGAGGGACACTATATCATACTTAAAGGATCTATTCAACAAGAGGACTTAACAATCCTCAATATATATGCCCCGAATGTGGGAGCTGCCAAATATATAAATCAATTATTAACCAAAATGAAGAAATACTTAGATAATAATACACTTATACTTGGTGACTTCAACTAGATCTTTCTATACTCGATAGGTCTTCTAAGCACAACATCTCCAAAGAAACAAGAGCTTTAAATGATACACTGGACCAGATGGATTTCACAGATATCTACAGAACTTTACATCCCAACTCAACTGAATACACATTCTTCTCAAGTGCACATGGAACTTTCTCCAGAATAGACCATATATTGGGTCACAAATCGGGTCTGAACCGATACCAAAAGATTGGGATTGTCCCCTGCATATTCTCAGACCATAATGCCTTGAAATTAGAACTAAAACACAACAAGAAGTTTGGAAGGACCTCAAACACGTGGAGGTTAAGGACCATCCTGCAAAAGATGAAAGGGTCAACCAGGAAATTAAGGAAGAATTAAAAAGATTCATGGAAACTAATGAGAATGAAGATACAACCGTTCAAAATCTTTGGGATGCAGCAAAAGCAGTCCTAAGGGGGAAATACATCGCAATACAAGCATCCATTCAAAAACTGGAAAGAACTCAAATACAAAAGCTAACCTTACACATAAAGGAGCTAGAGAAAAAACAGCAAATAGATCCTACACCCAAGAGAAGAAGGGAGTTAATAAAGATTCGAGCAGAACTCAACGAAATTGAGACCAGAAGTACTGTGGAACAGATCAACAGAACTAGGAGTTGGTTCTTTGAAAGAATTAATAAGATAGATAAACCATTAGCCAGCCTTATTAAAAAGAAGAGAGAGAAGACTCAAATTAATAAAATCATGAATGAGAAAGGAGAGATCACTACCAACACCAAGGACATACAAACGATTTTAAAAACATATTATGAACAGCTATACGCCAATAAATTAGGCAATCTAGAAGAAATGGATGCATTCCTGGAAAGCCACAAACTACCAAATCTGGAACAGGAAGAAATAGAAAACCTTAACAGGCCATTAACCAGGGAGGAAATTGAAGCAGTCATCAAAAACCTTCCAAGACACAAGAGTCCAGGGCCAGATGGCTTCCCAGGGGAATTTTATCAAATGTTTAAAGAAGAAACCATACCTATTCTCCTAAAGCTGTTTGGAAAGATAGAAAGAGATGGAGTACTTCCAAATTCGTTCTATGAGGTCAGCATCACCTTAATTCCAAAACCAGACAAAGACCCCACCAAAAAGGAGAATTAAAGACCAATATTCCTGATAAACATGGATGCAAAAATTCTCAACAAGATACTGGCCAATAGGATCCAAAAGTACATTAAGAAAATTATTCACCATGACCAAGTAGGATTTATCCCTGGGACACAAGGCTGGTTCAACACCCGTAAAACAATCAATGTGATTCATCATATCAGCAAGAGAAAAACCAAGAACCATATGATCTTCTCATTAGATGCAGAGAAAGCATTTGACAAAATACAGCATCCATTTCTGATCAAAACTCTTCAGAGTGTAGGGATAAAGGGAACATTGCTCGACATCTTAAAAGCCATCTATGAAAAGCCCACAGCAAATATCATTCTCAATGGGGAAGCACTGGGAGACTTTCCCGTAAGATGAGGAACAAGACAGGGATGTCCACTCTCACCACTGCTATTCAACATAGTACTGGAAGTCCTAACCTCAGCAATCAGACAACAAAAAGACATTAAAGGCATTCAAATTGGCAAAGAATAAGTCAAACTCTCCCTCTTCGCCAATGACATGATACTTTACATAGAAAACCCGAAAGTCTCCACCCCAAGATTGCTAGATCTCATACAGCAATTCGGTAGCATGGCAAGATACAAAATGAATGCCCAGAAATCAGTGGCATTTGTATACACTAACAATGAGACTGAAGAAAGAGAAATTAAGGAGTCAATCCCATTTACAATTGCACCCAAAAGCATAAGATACCTAGGAATAAACCTAACCAAAGATGTAAAGGATCTATACCCTCAAAACTATAGAACACTTCTGAAAGAAATTGAGGAAGACACAAAGAGATGGAAAAATATTCCATGCTCATGGATTGGCAGAATTAATATTGTGAAAATGTCAATGTTACCCTGGGCAATATACACGTTTAATGCAATCCCTATCAAAATACCATGGACTTTCTTCAGAGAGTTAGAACAAATTATTTTAAGATTTGTGTGGAATCAGAAAAGACCCCGAATAGCCAGGGGAATTTTAAAAAAGAAAACCATATCTGGGGCATCACAATGCCAGATTTCAGGTTGTACTACAAAGCTGTGGTCATCAAGACAGTGTGGTACTGGCACAAAAACAGACATGTAGATCAGTGGAACAGAATAGAGAACCCAGAAATGGACCCTGAACTTCTAGGTAAACTAATATTAGATAAGGAGGAAAGACTATCCATTGGAAGAAAGACAGTCTCTTCACTAAATGATGCTGGGGAAATTGGACATCCACATGCAGAAGAATGAAACTAGACCACTCTCTTTCACCATACACAAAGATAAATTCAAAATGGATGAAAGATCTAAATGTGAGACAAGATTCCATCAAAATCCTAGAGAAGAACACAGGCAACACCCTTTTTGAACTCGGCCACAGTAACTTCCGTCAAGATACATCCACGAAGGCAAAAGAAACAAAAGCAAAAATGAACTATTGGGACTTCATCAAGATAAGAAGCTTTTGCACCGCAAATGCTACAGTCAGCAAAACTCAAAGACAACCTACAGAATGGGAGAATATATTTGTAAATGACATATTAGATAAAGGGCTAGTTTCCAAGATCTATAAAGAACTTATTAAACTCAACACCAAAGAAACAAACAACCCAATCATGAAATGGGCAAAAGACATGAAGAGAAATCTCACAGAGGAAGACATAGACATGGCCAACATGCATATGAGAAAATGCTCTGCATCACTTGCCATCAGGGAAATACAAATCAAAACCACAATGAGATACCATCTCACACCGGTGAGAATGGGGAACATTAACAAGGCAGGAAACCACAAATGTTGGAGGGGATGCGGAGAAAAGGGAACCGTCTTACACTGTTGGTGGGAATGTGAACAGGTGCAGCCACTCTGGAAAACTGTGTGGAGGTTCCTCAAAGAGTTAAAAATAGACCTGCCCTACGACCCAGCAATTGCACTGTTGGGGATTTACCCCAAAGATACAGATGCAATGAAACGCCGGGACACCTGCACCCCGATGTTTATAGCAGCAATGGCCACGATAGCCAAACTGTGGAAGGAGCCTCGGTGTCCATCGAAAGATGAATGGATAAATAAGATGTGGTTTATGTATACAATGGATTATTACTCAGTTATTAGAAATGACAAATACCCACCATTTGCTTCAACGTGGATGGAACTGGAGGGTATTATGCTGAGTGAAGTAAGTCGGTCGGAGAAGGACAAACATTATATGTTCTCATTCATTTGGGGAATATAAATAATAGCGAAAGGGAATATAAGGGAAGGGAGAAGAAATGTGTGGGAAATATCAGAAAGGGAGACAGAAAGTAAAGACTGCTAACTCTGGGAAACGAACTAGGGGTGGTAGAAGGGGAGGAGGGCGGGAGGTGGGAGTGAATGGGTGACGGGCGCTGGGGGTTATTCTGTATGTTAGTAAATTGAACACCAATAAAAAATAAATTAAAAAAAAGAATCGAATCGAATAGAAGCAAAAAGAATTGAATTGTATCGACTCGAATCGAAAAGAATCGAATTGAATCGAAAAGAATTGAATCGTATCAAATTGAAAAGAATCAAATCAAATAGAAAATAATTGAAAAGAATCAAATTGAATTGAATCGAAAATAATTCAATTGAATCGAATCGAATCGAATTGAAAATAAAAGAATCGAACCGAATCGAATCAAAAATAATCGATTCGCATCGTTTTGAATCGAAAATAATCGAATCGAATCGAAAATAATCGAATTGAAAGGAATAGAATCGATTCGAAAAGAATCGAATCGAAAAGAATAGAATTGAATCGAAAGGAATCGAATTAAATCCATTCGAATCGAATCAAAAATAATCGAATCGAATCGAAACGAATTGAAAATTGAATCGAATCGAATAAAAAATAATCGAATCAAATCCAAAATTATCGAATTGAATCAAAAATAATCGAATTGAAATGAAAATAAAGGACTCGAAAACAGGCCAATCGATTCGAATCGAAATGAATCGAATCGAATTGAAAAGAATCGAATCGAATCGAAAATAATTGAATAATATCGAATCGAATTGATTCGAAAATTATCGAATCGAATGGAAACGAATCAAATCGTAAAGAATTGAATCGAATTGAATCGAAAAAATGGATTCGAATCAAACAGAATAGAATCGAATAGAATCAAAAATAATAGATTCGAAAATAATCAAATCGAATTGAAAAAAATCGAATCGAATCGAAAATAATCGAATCGAATCAAATCCAAAATTATCGAATCGCATTGAAAAAAATTAAATCGAAAAGAATCGAATAGATTCAAATCGAAAATAATGAAATACAATCGAAAAGAATCAAATCGAATAGAAAATAATCGAATCGAATAGAAAATAATCGAATCGACTCAAATCAAATTGAAAATAATCGAATCGAATGGAATCGAATCGAATCGAAAAGAATCAAATCGAATTGAATAGAAAATAATGAAATCGAATCGAATATAATCAAATCGAATCGAAAATAATCCAATCAAAAAGAATCAAATCGAATAGAAAATAATCGAATCGAAAATAATTGAAACGATTTGAATCGAAAATAATCGAATCGAATCGAAAAGAATTGAATTGAATCCATTTCAATTGAATCGAATCCATTTCAATAGAATCGAATCTAATAGAATTGAACCGAATTCATTAGAATCGAATAAAAAAATTGAATCGATTCGAATCGAATTGAAAATAATCGATCGAATCGAAAATAAACGAATTGACTCGAACCGAATCGAAAATAATAGAACCGTATTGAGTTGAATCGAAAATAATTGAATCAAATCGAATTGAATCGATTGAATTGAAAATAATCGAATCGAATCGAATTGAATCGAAAATACTCATTTGTATCGAATCGAATCGAAAATAATAGAATCGAATTGAATCAAAAATAAATGATTCGAATTGAAAATAATCGAATTGAATCGAAAACAACTGAATAGAAAAGATTCGAATCGATTCAAAAAATTTCAAATCGAATCGAAAAGAATCAAATCAATTTGAAAAGATTCAAATCGAATCGAAAAGAATCGAATCGTATCGCATCGAATCAAATCGAAAATAATCGAATCGAATCAAAAACAATCAAATCGGGTCGAAAATAATCAAATTGAAAAGAATAGAATCGATTTGAAAAGAATAGAATCGAATAAAAAAAATCGAATCGAATTGAAAATAATCGAATCAAATCCATTCAATTCGAATCGAAAATAATCGAATCGAATCGAATAGAATAATCGTAAATAATCGAATCGAATCAAAAATAAATCGAATCAAATCCAAAATTATAGAATCGAATCGAAAATAATCATATTGAATCAAAAATAATGGAATCGAAAAGCGAATCGATTCAAATAGAAAATAATCGAATCGAAAAGAATTAAATCGAATCGAAAATAATTGAATCGAACTGAATTGAATTGAATTGAAAATAATTGAATAGAGTCGAAAATAAATAAATCGAATTGAAAATAATCGAATCGAAAATAATCGAATCGATTCAATTCGAAAATAATCGAATCGAATTGAAAATGATCGAATCGAATCAAAAATGATCGAATCGAATAGAAAATACTCGAATCGAATCCAATTGAATCGAATCAAAACGAATCGAAAATAATCGAACCAAATAAAAAATAATTGAATGGAATCGAATTGTATCAAAAATAATTGAATCGAATCGAAACGAATTGAATAAAAAATAATTGAATCGCATCGAACTGAAAATAATCAAATCGAATCAAATCAAATCGAAAATGGAGCAATAGAATCGAATCGAATAGAAAATAATCGAACCAAATAAAAATAATCGAATCGAATAGAACCAAATTGAATAAAAAATAATCGAATCGCATCATAGCGAAAATAATCAAATCGAATTGAAAAAATAGAAAATAATTGAATAAAATCGAATCAATTCGAAAATAATCTAATCGAATCGAAAATAATTGATTCGAAATGAAAATAACCGAATTGAAAATAGAATCTATTTGAAAAGAATTGTATCCAATTGAAAAGAATCGAATCGAATCCATTCGAATCGAATCGAAAATAATCGAATCAATCGAAAATAATGGAATCGAAAAGAAGTGAATTGATTCGAATAGAAAATAATCGAATATAATAGAAAAGAATCAAATCGAATACAAAATAATCGAATGGAATCGAATCTAATCAAATCGAAAATAATTGAATCGAATCGAATTGAATCAAATTGAATTGAGAATAATCAATTGAATCGAATAGAATCGAAAATAATCGAATCACATCAAATCGAAACAAAAAATAGAATCGAATTGAATCGAAAATAATCGAATCGAATAGAAAATAATCGAATCGAACAGAATAGAATCGATACGTAAAGAATTCAATCAAATCGAAAAGAATCGAATTGAGTAGAATCCATTAGACTCTAATCAAAAATGAATGAATCAAATCGAATCGATCGAATATAATCGATTGAAACAAAAATAATCAAATTGAATTGAATTGAATCGAACATAAATGAATCGAATCAAAAATAATCGAATAGAATCGAATCGAAAATAAATGAATCAAATTGAATCAAATCGAATCGAATCGAAAATAATTGAAATGAATCGAACCGATTCGAAAATAATCGAATCGAATCAAATCAAATAAAAAATAATCGATTCGAATCTAATCTAATCAAAAATTATCGAACCAAATAAAAAATAATCGAATAGAATAGAATTGTATCAAAAATAATCAAATCAAATCGAACCGAATTGAATAAAAAATAATCGAATCGTATCGAAGCAAAAATAATCAAATCGAATCGAATCGAAAACAATCTAATCGAATTGGATTATTTTTTATTCGATTCATTTCATTTCGATTATTTTCGATTCGACTTGATTCGATTCGATTATTTTAAATTCAATCGATTCTTTTCGATTCGATTCGAATCAATTCGATTCGATTATTTTCGATAAGATTCGAATGGATTCAATTCAATTCGTTTCGATTCGATGCGATTCTTTTCGATTCGATTCGATTCTTTTTTATTTGATTCCATTATTTTCGAATTCGAATTGAATCAAATTGAAAAGTATCGAATCGAATCGAAAAGAATCGAATCGAATTGAATCGAACCGAAAAGAATCTAATCGAAACAAAAAGAATTGATTCGAATCAAACTGAATCGAAAAGATTTGAATGGAATCGAATTGAAAAGAATCAATTCGAATAGAAAAGAATCGAATCGATTTGAATCGAATCGAAATGAATCGAATTGAATCGAATCTATACGAAAAAAATCAAATCGAATAGTAAAGAATCGAATCGACTCGAAGAGAATCAAATCAAATCAAATCGAATCGAATAGAAAAGCATGTATACGAATCGAATTGAATTGAATAGAAAAGAATGGTTTCGAATCGAATCGAATAGAAAAGAATAGAATCAAATCAAACAGAATCGCATATAGAATAATCCATTCAAAAAGAATCGAATCGAATTGAATTGATTAGAATAGAATAAAATCGAAAAGAATTAAATCGAATCTATATCTAATAGAAAAGAATTGAATCGATCCAAATCGAAAAGAATTGAATCGTATTGAAAAGAATCGAATCGAAACAAAAAGAATTGAATCGAATCAAATCAAATAAAAAAATCGAATTGAATCAAACTGAATCGAATCGAAAAGAATTGAATCGAATCAAACTGAATTGAATTGAATCCCATCGAAAAGAATCAAATCAAATCAAATCAAATAGAAAAGAATCGAATCGAATTGAAAAGATTTGAATAGAGTTGGAAAGAATCAAATCGAACTGAAAAGAATAGAAGCGAATGGAAAGAATCAAAAGAATTGAGTCGAATTGAAAAGAATCTAATCGAAATGAATTAAAAGAATCGATTCGATTCGAAAGGAATCGAAAAAAATCGAATCGAATCGAATCGAAAACAATCAAATTGAAAAGAAAAGAATCGAATCGAAATGAATCGAATAGAATCAAATCAAATAAAAAATAATCAAATCGAATCGTAGAAAATCGAATCGAATCGAATCGAAAAGAAAATGAAATGAATTGAAAAGAATCGAATCGTATCAAAAAGAATCGATCGAATAGAAAAGAATCGAAGCCAATCGAATCGAATCAAAAAGAATTGAATTGAATCAAATTGAATCAAAAAGAATCGAATCAAATAAAATCAAATCGAATTGAAAAAATCGTATCGACTCAAAAAGAATCGAATCGAGTCGAATCGAAATGAATCGTATCGAATTGAAAAGAATCGATCGATTTGAATCAAATCGAAGACTATCGAATTGAATCGAAAAGAATCGAATCGAATCGAAAAGAATTGAATCGAAACGAATTGAAAAGAATCGAATAGAAAAGAATAGAGGCGAATCAAATCGAAAAGAATCAAATCAAATCGAATCGAATCGAAAAGAATCGAATTGAATCGAAAAGAATCTAATCGAATCGAATCAAAATGAATCGAATCAAATCGAATTGAAAAAAATAGAATCAAATCCAAAATAATCGAACCGAATTGAATCGAATTGAACAAAGCGAATTGAATAAAATCGAATCAAATTGAAAAAATCGAATCGAATCATAAAGAATCGAATCGAATCGAATAAAAAATAATCAAATTGAAACGAAAAGAATCGAATCGGAATGAATTGAATCGAATCGATCGAATCGATAAGAATCAAATCGATTCGTATAGAATCATAGAGTATCGAATTGAATCGAAAAGAATCGAATCAAATCGAAAAGAATCGAATTGAAACGAATTGAAAAGAATCGAATCGAATCGTATCGAAAAGAATCGATCGAATAGAAAAGAATCGAAGCGAATCGAATTGAATCAAAAAGAATCGAATCAAATAACATCGAATTGAATTGAAAAAATTGAATCAACTCAAAAAGAATCGAATCGAGTTGAATCGAAATGAATCTAATCGAATAGAAAATAATCGAATCAAATTGAATCGAATCGAAAAGAATCGAATCAACTCAAAAAGAATTGAATCGAATCGAATCGAAATGAATCGAATCGAATCGAAAAGAATCGAATCGAATCAAATCGAAATGAATTGAAAAGAATCGAAACGAATAGAAAAGAATTGAGGCGAATCGAATCGAATCGAATCAAAAAGAATCAAATCAAATCGAATCGAATCAAAAAGAATGGAATCAAATAAAATCGAATCAAATTGAAAAAATCAAATCAACTCTAAAAGAATCGAATAAAAAAGAATCGAATCTAATCGAATAGAAAAAATCGATTTGAATCGAATCGAAAAGAATCGAATTGAATCGAAAAGAATCAAATTGAAAAGAATTGAATCGAATCTAATTGAAAAGAATCGAATCAAATCGAAAATAATAGAACCGAATTGAATCGAATTGAACGAATCGAATCGAATAAAATTGAATTGAATTGAAAAAATCGAATTGAATCATAAAGAATCGAATCGAATCGAAAAGAATCAAATCGAATCGAAAAGAATCGAATCGAAATGAATAGAAGAGAATCGAATCAGATCGAAAAGAACCGAATCGAATCAAAAAGAATCGAATTGATTGGAATCGAAAAGTGTCGAATCGAATCGAAAAGAATCGAAAAAAATCGAATCGAAATGACGAAAGAAACGAGTCGAATCAAAAAGAATCGAATCGAATCATAAAGAATCGAATCGAATCGAATCAAATCGAAAATAATCAAATTGAAACGAAAAGAATCGAATCAGAATGAACTGAATCGAATCGATCGAATCGAAAAGAATCAAATCGATTCGTATAGAATCATAGAGTATCGAATTGAATCAAAAAGAATCGAATCGAATCTAAAAGAAAAGAATCGAATCGAATCGAAAGAACTGAATCGATTCGAAAAGAATCGAATTGAATTGAAAAGAATGTAGTCGATTCGAAAACAATAGAATCGAATCGGGAAGAATCGAATCGAATTGAAAAGAATAGAATTGAATAGAAAACAATCGAATCGAATCAAATCTAATTGAAAAGAATCAAATCGAATTGAATATAATCGAAAAGAATAATCGAATTGAAAAGAATCGAATCGAATCAAATCGAAAAGAATCGAATCAAATAAAAAAATCCAGTAGAATAGAACGAATCAAATCGAATAAAAAAGAATCGAATCATATCGAAAGAATCGAATCGAATCGAACTGAAAATAATCGAAAGGATTGAATCAAATCGAATGAATCGAATTGAATCGAAAAGAATTGAATTGAATCGAATTGAAAAGAATCGTTTGATTTGAAAAGAATCGAATCAAATTGAATCGAAACGAAAGAATCGAATCGAATCAAAAAGAATCGACTCAAATTGAATCGAAAAGAATCGAAGATTTGAATCGAATCAAAAGAATCAAATCGAATTGAAAAGAATCGAATCAAATCGAATTGAAAAGAATCGAAACGAAAAGAATCGAATCGAATCGAATTAAATCGAAAGAATCAAATCGAATCGAAAAGAATCAAATCGAATCGAATTGAAAAGAATCAAATCGAATCAAAAGAATTGAATCGAGAAGAATCAAATGGAATCTAAAATAATCAGATCGAATTGAATCGAATCAAAAGAATCGATTCGAATAAAATCGAATCGAATTGGAAAAATCGAATCAAATCAAAAAGAATCGAATCGAATAGAATTGAATCGAAAAAAATTGAATCCAATCGAATCGAAAAGAATAGATTCGAATCACATTGAATCGAAAAGAATCGAATTGAATAGAAAAGAATCGAATCGAATCGAAAATAATTCGAATCGAATCAAAAAGAATCGAATCGAAAAGAATCGAAAAAAATCGAATCGAAATGACGAAGGAATCGAATCAAAAGGAATCGAATAGAATTGAATTGAAAAGAATCGAATCAAATCAAAAAGAACCGAATCAAATCGAATCGAAAAGAAGCGAAAAGAATCGATTCGAATCGAATCGAAAAGAATGAATAGATTCTAATTGAAAACAATAGAATCGAATTGAAAAGAATCGAATGGAAGCTAAAAGAATCGAATCGAATACAAAAGAATCGAATCTAAAAGAATCGAATCGAATCAAAAAGAATCAAATAGAATCAAATCGTAAAGAATCAAATCGAAACGAAAAGTATCAAAAAGAATCGAATCGAATCGAAAAGAATTGAATCGAATCGAATTGAAAAGAACCGAATCGATTCGAAAAGAATTGAATCAAATCGAAAAGAAATGAATTGATTCGAATCGAATCGAAGGAATCGAATCGAATCGATAAGAATCGAATCGAATCGAATCGAATTGAAAAGAATCAAATCGAATTGAAAAGAATCGAATCGAATCTAAAAGAATCGAACGAATCGAATCGAAAAGAATTAATTCAAAATGAATCGAAACGACTCGAATCGAATCGAATCGAAATGAATCGAAACGACTCGAATCGAATCGAATCGAAATGAATCGAATCGAATCGAAATGAATCGAATTGAATCGAAAAGAATCGAATCGAATTGAAAATCATCGTTCGATTAAAAAAGAATCGAATTGAGTAGAATGGGAAATAATCGAATTGAATCGAAATGAAAGAATCGAATCAAATCAAAAAGAATCGACTCAAATTGAATAGAAAAGAATCGAAAAGAATTGAATTGAATCGAAAGAATCAAATCGAATTGAAAAGAATCGAATCAAAACGAATTGAAAAGAATCGAATCGAATTAAATCGAAAGAATCGAATCGACTCGAAAAGAATCAAATCGAATCAAATTGAAAAGAATCGAATCGAATCAAAAGAATTGAATCGAATTGAATCGAATCGAAAATAATCAAATCGAATCGAATTGAAATTTGAATAAAATCGAATCGAATTGAAAAAATCGAATCAAATAAAAAAGAATCGAATCAAATCGAATCGAATTGAATCGAAAAAATCAATCCAATCGAATTGAAAAGAATAGATTCGAATCAAATTGAATTGAAAAGTTTTGAATCGAAAAGAATCGAATCGAATAGAAAAGAATCGAATCGAATTGAATCGAAAATAATTCGAATCGAATCAAAAAGAATCGAATTGAATCAAAAAGAATCGAAAAAAATTGAATCGAAATGACGAAAGAATCTAATCGAAAAGAATTGAATAGAATTGAATTGAAAAGAATCAAATTGAATCAAAAAGAATCGAATCGAATTGAATCAAATTAAAACGAAAATAATAGAATAGAATAGAATAGAATAGAATAGAATCGATTTAATCGAAATAATCGAATCAAATCGAATTGAATCGAAAAGAATAGAATCAAATTGAATCGAAAATAACCGAATCGAATGGAATCGAATCAAATAGAAAAGAATCAAATCGAATCGAATCGAAAATAATCGAATCAAATCAAATCGAATTTAAATGAAAGTAATCGAATATAATCGAATCGAATTGAATAGAAAATAATGGATCGAAACGAATTGAATAAAATAGAATCGAAAAGAATAGAATCGAAAATAATCTAATCGAATCGAAAAGACTCAATTGAATCGAAAATAATCGAATCGAATCAATAATAATCGAATCGAATCAATAATAATCGAATCGAATAGAAAATAATCGAATCAATTCAAATCGAATTGAATCGAAAATAATAGAATCTAATTGAAACGAACATAATTGAATTGAATCGAATCGAATCCAATCGAAAAATGAGCGACTTGAATTGAATCAAATATAAGAGAATCGAATCGAATAGATTAGAATAGAATAGAAAATAAACGAATCGAAAATAATCATATCGAATAGAAAATAATCGAATAGAATAGAAAATAATCGAATCGAATTGAAAAGAATCGAATCGAATCGAAAAGAATCGAATCGAAAAGAATCGAATCGATTCGAATGAAAATAATCGAACGAATCGAAAAGAATCCAATTGAATAGAAAATAAGCGATTCAAATCGAAAATAATTGAATCGACTCGAATCGAAAAGAAAATAATCGAATCGAATGGAATCAAATCGAATCGAAAAGAATCGAAATGAATTGAATAGAAAATAATGGAATAGAATTGAATCGAATAGAATCGAATCGAAAATAATTGAATCGAATTGAAAATAATCGAATAGAATCGAATCAAATCGAATCGAATCGAAAATAATTGAAATGAATAGAATCGAATCGAAAATAATCGAATCGAATCGAATTGAAATGAACATAATCAAATGATATCGAATCGAATCACAAATAATCGAATCGATTCGAATCAAATTGAATCGAAAATAATCGAATCGAATGGAACCGAATCGAATTGAAAAGACTCGATCGAATCGAAAATAATCGATTCGAATAGAAAAGAATCGAATCAAATAAAAAATAATCAAATCAAATTGAATCGAATCAAATATAATCGAACCGAATCGAATCGAAAATAATCGAATCGAATCAAATAGAAAATATCGATTCGTATCGTATCAAATGGAATCGAAAATAATCTAATCGAATTGAATGAAAAATGATCAAATCGAATCGAAAATAATCGAATCGAATCTAAAATAATCGAATAGAAAAGAATGGAATGGATTCGAATCAAAAATAATCGAAACGAATCAAAAAGAATCAAATCAAATCGAAAATAAACGAATAGAATCGAAAATAAACTAATTGAATCGAAAATAATCGAATCAAATTGAATGGAATCGAATCGAAAATAATCGAATCGAACTGAATCGAATCGAATCGAATAGAAACGAATCGATTCGAAAATAATCGATTCACATCGAATCGAATCGAAAATAATGGAAACAAATAGAATCGAGTCGATTCGAATCAAAAATATTGAATCGAATCGAAAAGAATCGAATCGAAAAGAAAAGAATCGATTCGAATAAAAAAAATCGAATCGAATCGAAAGGATTCTAATCGAATTGAAAAGAATCGAATCGAAACGAATTGAATCAAAAATAAAGGAATTGAATCGAATCTAATCGAATCAAAAATAAAAGGTTCACATAGAATCGAATCGGAAATAATCGAATTGAATTGAATTGAAAATAAGCGAATCGAATTGAAAAGAATCGAATCGAATCTAAAATAATCTATACGATTCCAATCCAATCGAATAGAAAATAATCGATTTGAATCCAATCAAATCAAAAATAATCGAACCGAATCGAACCAAATTGTATCTAAAATAATCGAATTGAATCAAACCGAATTGAATCGAAAATAATCGAATCGAATTGAACCGAATTGATTCAAATATAATCGAATCGAATCGAAAATACTCGAATCGAATCGAATCGAATTGAAAATAATCGAATTGAATCAAATTGAATCGAAAAAAATCGAATCAAATCGAAGAGAATAGAATAGAATCGAATATAATCAAATTGAATAGAAAATAATCGAATTGAAAAGTATCGAATTGATTTGAATCGAAAATAATAGAATCTAATCGAAAAGAATCAAATCGAATAGAAAATAATCAAATCGAATACAAAATAATCGAATCGAATCGAATTGAATTGAAAATAATTGAACCGAATCAAAAATAATCGAATCGATTCGAATTGAATTGAATCGAAAATAATAGAATCGAGTGGAATCGATTGGAATCGAAGACTCGATCGAATCGAGAATAATTGAATCGAATCGAAAATTATCGATTCAACTCTAATCGAATAAAAAATAATCGAATCGAATCAAATCGAATCTAAAATAATGGAACTGAATTGAAAATAATCGAATCGAATCAAATCGATTCGAATCGAAAATAATCGAATCGAATCGAATCGAATCGAAAATAATTGAATCGAATCGAATTGAATCGAATCAAAAATAATCGAATCGAATCAAATCGAAACTACTCGAATCGAATTGAAAATAATCGAATTGAAACGAATTGAATAAAAAAAATCGAATCGAATCGAAATTAATCGAATCGAATCGAATCGAAAATCATCAAATCGAATTGAAAAAAATCGAATCAAATCGAATTGAATCGAATTGAATTAAAACGAACAGATTCAAAAATAATCGATTCACATCGAATCGAATCGAAAATAATGGAAAAGAATAGAATTGAAAATAATCGAATCGAAAAGAATCGAATTGAATCTAAAAGAATCGAATCGAAAAGAATCGAGGCAATACGAATAGAAAAGAATCGAATCGAATAGAATAGAATCAAAAAGAAAATAATTGAATCGAATCGAAAATAATCGAATCAAAACGAATCGAATCGAAAATAATCGAATCGAAAAAATAGAATCAAATCAAAAATAATCTAATCGAATCGAATTAAAAGTAATCGAATCGAATCAGAAAGAATTCATTGTAATCGAATCGAATCAAATTGAAACGAAAATTATCGAATAGAATCGAATTGAAAATAACCAAATTGAATCGAAAATAATCGAATCGAATCATATCAAAAAAATCAAATCGGGGATCTCTGGGTGGCGCAGCGGTTTGGCACCTGCCTTTGGCCCAGGGTGCGATCCTGGAGACCCAGGATCAAGTCCCACGTCAGGCTCCTGGTGCATGGAGCCTGCTTCTCCCTCTGCCTATGTCTCTGCCTCTCTCTCTCTCTCTGTGACCATGATAAATAAATAAAAAATTAAAAAATATCAAATCGAATCGAATCGAATCTAAAATAATCCAATCGAATCCTTAGAATCGAAAACAAATAGAATGGAAACGAAAACAATCGAATCGAATCGAAAAGTATCAAATCGAATCAAAAATACCGAATCAAATCGAATCGAGTCAAAAATAATCGAACCAAATCGAATCGAAAATAATCGAATTGAATCGAATCGAATGGAAAATATCGATTCGTATCGAATAGAATCGATCTAAAATAATCGAATCTAATTGAATCCAAAATAAGCAAATCGAATCAAAAATAATTGAATCGATTCTAAAATAATCGAATCAAAAAGAATGGAATCGATTGGAATCGAAAATAATCGAAATGAATCGAAAAGAATCGAATCGAATTGAAAATAATCGAATCGAATCGAAAATAATCGAATTGAATCAAATTGAATAAAAAATAATCGAATTGAATCAAATCGAATCGAAAATAATCGAATCGAATTGAATCAAATAGAATCGAATTAAGACGAATCGATTCGAAAATAATCGATTCACAGCGAATCGAATCGAAAATAATGGAAACGAATAGAATAGAAAATAATCTAATCAAATTGAATAAAAATAATCGAATCGAATCTAAAATAATCGAATTGAAAAGAATCGAGTCGATTCGAATCAAAAATATTGAATTGAAGCGAAAAGATTCGAATCGAAAAGAAAAGAATTGGGATCCCTGGGTGGTGCAGCGGTTTGGCGCCTGCCTTTGGCCCAGGGCGCGATCCTGGAGACCCGGGTTCGAGTCCCACGTTGGGCTCCCGGTGCATGGAGCCTGCTTCTCCCTCTGCCTGTGTCTCTGCCTCTCTCTCTCTCTCTCTCTGTGTGACTATCATAAATAAATAAAAATTTAAAAAAAAGAAAAGAAAAGAATCGATTCGAATTGAAAATAATCGAATCGAATCAAAAGGATTCGAATCGAATTGAAAAGAATTGAATCGAATCCAAAAGAATCGAATCGAATCAAATCGAAAATATTCGATTCGCAATCGAATCGGAATTAATCGAATTGAATTGAAAATGAAAATAATCGAATCGAATTGAAAAGAATCGAATCGAATTAAAAATAATCTAAACAAATCCAATCGAATCAAATCGAAATTAATCGAATTGAAATGAATCAAATCGAAAATAATCGAACCGAATCGAACCGAATTGAATCTAAATTAATTGAATCGAATCGAACCAAATGGAATCAAAAATAATCGAATCGAATCGAATTGATTCAAAAATAATCGAATCGAATCGAATCAAAAATAATCGAATCGAAACAAATCAAATCGAAAAGAATTAAATCGAATAAAAAATAATCGCATCCAATCGAAATTAATCGAATCGAATCAAATCGAATCGAATCGAAAATAATCGAATTGAACCGAAAATAATTGCATCGAATCAAATCGAATCGAAAATAATCCAAACGAAAAGAATCGAATCGATTCAAATCGAAAATAATCTAATCGAATCAAAAAGAATTGAATCGAATCGAATCAAAAAGAATCGAATCGAATCAAATCCTTAACCCTAACCCCTAACCCCTAACACCTAACACTAAACCTATCCTAACCCTAACCCTTAACCCTAACCCTAATCCTAACTGTAACCCTAACCCTAACCCCTAACCCCTAACCCTAACCCTAACCCTAACCAAACCCTAACCCTAACCCCTAACACTAACCTTAACTCCAACCATAACCATATCCCTAACACTAAACCCAACCCCTAAACCGTAACCCTAACCCTAACCCTAACCCTAAGACCTAACCCTAACCCTAACCCTAAACACTCACGCTAACCCTAAACCTAAAGTTAACCCTAACACTAACCCCTAACCAGTAACCCTAAACCCTAGCCCTAACCCTTAACCCTAACCCTAACCCTAATCCTAACACTAACCCAAACCCTAACCCTAACCCTAACCTTAACCCCTAACCTTAACCCTAACCCTAACACTAACCCTAACACCTAACCCCTAACCTTAACTCTAACCCTTAACACTAACAATTAACCCTAACCCTACCCCTAACCCCTAACCATAACCTTAACCCCTAACCTTAACACTAACCCTAACACTAACACTAACCCTAACACCTAACCCCTAACCTTAACTCTAACCCTTAACACTAACAATTAACCCTAACCCTACCCCTAACCCCTAACCCTAACCCTATCCCTACCCTTAAACCTAACACTTAGCCCTAACCCTAACCCTAACCCTAAACCTAACCGTAACCCTAACCCTAACCCTAAACCCTCACCCTAACCCTAACCCTAACCCTAACCCTAACACTAACACTAACACTAACCCTAACCCCTAACTCTAAACCTAACTCTAAACCTAACCCGAAACCTAAACCGAAACAAAACCCATAAACTAACCCGTACCCTAACCCTAACATTCACCCGTAACCTAACCCTAACCCTAACCTGTACCCTAACCCTAACCCGTATCCTAAACCTAACCCTAACCCTAACCCTAACCCATAACCTAACCGGTACCCTAACCCTAACCCTATCCCGTACAGTAACCCTAACACTAACCCTTACACTAACCCTAACCCGTACCCTAACCCTAAACAGTACCTGTACCCGAAACATAACCCTAAGCCATACCCTAACCCTAACCCGTACCTTAACCCTAATCTTACCCGTACCCTAACACTAACCTGTACCCTAACCCTAACCTGTACCCTAACCCTAAACCGTACCCTAAACCTAACCCATACCCTAACACGTACCCTAACCCTAACCGAACCCTAACCCATACACTAACCACTACCCTAACCCTAACCCTAACCCGTTCCCTAACCCTAACGGTAACCCGTACTCTAACCCTAACCCGTACCCTTACCCTAAACCTATCCCGTACCCTAACTCTAACCCTTACCCTAACCCTAACCCGTACACTAACCTAACCCTAACCCTTACCCTAACCCTAAACAGTAACCTAACCTTAACCCGTACCCTAACCCTAACCCATACCTTAACCCTAATCTTACCGATACCCTAACCCTAACCTGTGCCCTAACCCTAACCCGTACCCTAACACTAAACCATACCTTAACCCTAACCCGTAACCTAACCCTAACCCGTACCCTAACCCTAACCCATTCCCTAACCCTAAAAGTAACCCATACCCTAACCCTAACCCGTACCCTAACCGTAACCCATATCCTAACCCTTAACCCTAACCCTAACCCTAACCCTTACCCTAACCATAAACATAACCCTAACCCTAACCCCTAACCCTAAACCTAATCCTAACCCTAACCCGAAACCTAACCCATACACTATCCCGTACCCTAAACCTAACACTCACCAGTAACCTAACCCTAACCCAAACCTGTACCCTAACCCTAACCGAACCCTAACCGTAACCCATACCCTAACCCTAACCGTTACCCTAAACCTAACCCATAACCTAACCCTAACCCTAACCCTAACCCTACCCCATGCCCAACCCTAACCGAACCCTAACCGTAACCCGTACCCTAACCCTAACCCGTACCCTAGCCCTAAACCAGACTAACCCCAACCCTAACCGGTACACTACCCTAACCCGTATCCTAACCCTAACCCATACCCTAACCCTAAACCGTAACCTAAACCTAACCCATACCCTAAACCTAACCCGTACACTAACACTAAACTTAACCTGTACCTTAACCCTAACCCATACCCTAACCATAACCCGTACCCTAAAACTAACCTGTACCCCAATTTTAACTCATACACTAAACTGTACCTTAAACCGTACCCTAACCCATACCCTAACACTAACACGTACCCTAACCCATACACTAACCCATCCCCTAACCCTAACCCTAACCCTAAAGAGTACCCTAAACCTAACCCGTACCCTAACCCGTATCCTAACCCAAACCCGTACCCTAACCATAACCCTAACCATAACCCCTAACCCTACCCTAACCCAAACCCCTATCCCTAACCCTAACCCTAACCCCTAACTCTAACCCTAACCCTAACCGTAAACCCAACCCCAACCCCAACCCTAAACCTAACCCTACCCCCTAAATCCTAACCTTAACCCTAAACCAAAACCTAACCCTAACCCCTAACCCTAACCTTAACCCCTAACCCGAACCCGAACCCCTAACCCCTAACCCTAACCCTAACCCCTAACCCTAAACCCTAACTTCTAACCCTAACCCTAACCCATAACCCATAAACCCTAACCCTAACCCTAACCAGTAAACCTAACCCTTAACCCTAACCCTAACCTTAACCCAAACCCTAACCCTATTCCCTAATCCTAACCCGAACCTCTAACCCCTAACCCTAACCCTAACCCTAACCCTAACCCTTAACCAAACCCTAACCGTAACCCCTAACCCTAACCTTAACCCCTAACCTTAACTTTAACCCTAACCCTAACACTACCCCTAACACCTAACCCCAAACCCCTAACCCTACCCCTAACCCTATCCGTAACACTTAACCCCAACACTTAACACTAACCCTAACCCTAACCCCAACCCTAACCCGTACAGTAACCCTAACCTGTATCCGAATCCTAACCCGTACGCTAAACCTAACATGTAACCTAAATCTAACCCTGACCCTAACCCAAACAATACCCTAACCCTAACCCTAACCCGTTCCCTAACCCTTACCCTAAACCCAACCCTAAGGCAACCCGTTCACTAACCCTAAATGGTACCCTAACCCGTACCCTAACCCTAAACCGTACCCTTCCCTAACCCTAACCATAACCTGTACCCTAACACTAAAACTACTCCTAAACCTAACCCTAACTCTAATCATAACCCTAAACCTATCTCTAAACATAACCCTAACTCTAACCCTAACCTAACCCTAACCCTATCCCTAACACGTAAACTAACCCTAACCCTAACCCTAACACGTAAACCAAACCTAACCCTAACCCTAACCCTAAACAGTAACCTAACCCTAACCCTAATGTGTACCTCAACCCTAACCCTAACCCTAAACCTAACCCTAAATCGTTGGATTGGGCTAGGAGACACTTGCCTCTCACAAAACTTGTGTCCCGTATCGAACGACGTCCTTTTGAAGTGAAGGTACAGGCGGTCAGCATGTGGGAGGAACAAGCCATAAGCTCATCCAAAGGAGTGTGCATCACTTGGAAGCAGGTGTCTGGTAGTCGCGAAATTGACAATGCACACTTGGTTCTCACTCCGCTACTGTCCCGCATAGAAGGGAATGCTGTGGAAGCGATCCGTACAGGCCGTTGATTGTGGGAGGTACAGCCCATAAGCTCAACTCTGAGAAGCGTGTATGCTTTGCAGGCAGATGTCTGCTAGCCACTCTTTTATGGGAGTTAGAAGCTAGCTACACTTTAATTGAACAAGGCTGTTGGAAATCGCTGTATTGAACTCAGTTACACGTGACTACAAGCCTGAAACGTCTACATGCTTTTCACAACCTCTTCCAGCACCTAACATAAGGATGTTAGGACCTATGTCTACAGGCAGTCAGGTTGCGGGAGGGTCCTGCCCTCACCTCAACTCTCACAAGGAAGCATGTCTAGAAGCCAGCTTTCAACTAGCTGCATTCTTCTGGCCCTGAGAACGCAGCAGTATTCTAACTCAGGAGGTTCCAAGAATACCACTCTACTCCACCTGGAGACACCTTCCAGGCCTGCATTATTCCACTTGAGTCTCACAAGCTTCTGACAAGCGTCTCTGGTGAAGACGTTGGAAACACATTCTGCAGGCAGTGTGGAACTATGAGGGACTGCGTGTGAGCCCAACTCTCGGATGTAAGTTGCCGTTGGATGCAGGGTTCAACTAGCTAGTATGGAACTTAAAATGTAGCACCAGTCTAAGACAGGTATTACTAGGAAATCGCGGGATTGACCTAGGAGGCACTACTCTTGTGAGCCTCACCTGGACGAGGTGACTGGTTCCCACAGGGACCTCACATGGACCTGGTGAATCCGGTCCTCATATGGGCATCATGGGACCTGGTTTCTCAGTTCCACATCGGGGCCTCACCTGGACCTAGTGACTCTCGTCCCCCTCTGGGCCTCACCCCAAGGTGGTGACTCAGGTCCCCACCTGGATATCACCTGGACCGGGTGACCCTGGTCTCCCTCTGGGCCTCACCCGGAGCTGGGGACTCTGGTCCTCAACTGGGCCTCAACAGGAAGTGGTGTATCTACTCCTCACTTAGGCCTCGTCTGGACCTTGTGACTGTGGTCCCACATGGGCATCAATGGGACATGGTTACTCTGTTCCCCACCTGGGACTCACCTGGACCTGATAACTTTGATCCACACTTTGGCCTCACCTCGCCCTGATGACTCTGGGCCACCCACCTAGGACTCAATCTGGACCTGGAGACTGTGGTCCCCACCTGGGTCTCACGTGGACCTGGTGACTCTCGTTCCCACATGAACCACACCTGGACCTGGTGACTGTGGTGTCCTTCTAGCCTCACATTTACCTGGTGACTCTGGTCCCCACCAGGGCCTCACCTTATCTGGTGACTCTGGCCTGCTGGTTGGCCTCACCTGGACCTGGTGAGTGGGGTTGCCACCTGTGCCTCACCCATACCTGGTGATTCTGGTCCCCACCTGGGCCTTACCGGGACCTAGTGAGTGTGGTTGCCACCTGCAGCTCACCTGGACCTGGTGATTCTGGTCCCCACTGGAGCCTCACCCATACCTGGTGACTTAGGTCCCCACGTGGACCTCACTTGGACCTGGTGAATCTGGTCCTTGCCTGGTCCTCACCCGGACCTGGTGACTCTGCCCGGGTGTTGGGCTCCGTTTCAGTGAGACGTTTCCGAAGCTCACAGGCCTCAGCTGGAGCCTGGAAGGAGGCAGTTCGGCCCCAGGGACGGGGACGCCTCCTCCTGCACGGCCTCCTGCAGTGCTTAAGCGTTCTGAAGATGGCGCCCGACCCCAGTCCCCGCGCAAGGTGCACGCATGCGCAGTAAGCCTCCTCTGCCTGCACTAACGGGAGCCTGCCTGTGCTTGGGAGGCCTGAGGAGGACGTGGGGTCATGTCCACGCTGATGACCCCAGCCTCCTCAGGACCCGCGGTGAGGCTTCAGGAGGACATTGGGCCGCGTTCACGCTGTCAGGAGCCCTGGTCTCCTTAGGAACCGTGGTGAGGCTTCAGGAAGCTGTGGGCCCGCATCCACGCTGACAGGAGCCCCTGGGCCTCCTCAGGACCTGCGGGGAGGCTTCAAGAAGATGTGGCGCCGTGTCCACTCTGGCAGGAGCTCCCGGGCTCCTCACGACCCAAGTTGAGGCTTCTGGAAGATGGGGGCCACATCCATGTTGACAGGAGCCCCGGCCTCCTCAGAACCCATGGTGAGGCTTCGGGAGGATGTGGGGCCACGTCCACACTGACAGGACGCTGACTTCCTCAGGACCCCGGGTGTACACTTCGGGAAATATGGGGATGTGTCCATGCGGACAGAAGACCCCAGCCTTGTCAGGGCTCGTGGTGAGGCCTAAGAAAGATGTGGGGACCGCATCCACACTGACAGGTCTCCGGCCTCCTCAGGACCCACTCTGAAGTTTTGGGAAGATTTGGGGCCACGTCCATGCTGACAGGAGCCCCCAACCTCCTCAGGTCTTATGATGAGGCTTGAGGAAAATATGGGGCCACGTCAACACTGACAGGACCCCCGTCCTCCTCAGGACATGCACTTGGCTTTGGGACATATAGGGCTGCGTCTATGCTGACAGGAGCCCACAGCCTCCTCAGGACCCACAGTGAGTTTTCGGGGGGACGGGGGCCATGTCCAGGCTGACAGAAGCCCCCGGCCTCCTGAGGACCTGCTGTGAGGCTTCCAGAGGATGTGAGTCATAGTCTACAGCGACAGGAGCCCCGTCGTCCTCAGGACCCACTGACTATGACTCAGGAGCACATAGGGCCCCGTCTGCACTCACAGGAGCCCGGCTTCCTCAGGACCCCCTGGAGGACTCTGGAGGCGCTGTTGGGGGCCACGTCCACATCAGAAGGGACTACTCAGAACCACAGGGTAAGTGAATGGGTAGAATGTATGGTAGGGTCAGTGGAGGGGAGGCAGTTAGTGGTTAGGGTTAAGTTAGATATTAGGGGTTAGTGATTAGGCTTATGGTTACAGATTAGAGGTTAGGGTGAGGGATAAGGGTAAGGGTCAGTGGTTAGGAGTTAGGATGGGGGATAGGGATTAGGGAAAGGGGTTAGGGTTAGGGTTAGGGACAGGATTTAGAGTTAGGGTTAGGGTTTAGGCTTTAGGGATTAGGGCAGGAGGTTAGGAGTTGGGGTTAGGGTTATGGTTAGAGTTAGGGTTGGGCTTAGGTTTGCAGTTAGGGTTAGGGGTAGAGACAGGCTCCCTAAAGGGAGGGCGATGTGGGACTCGATCCTGGGATCCCAGGATCACACCCTGAGCCAAAGGCAGATGCTCAACCACTGAGCCACCAGGTGTCCCCCAGGGTTTGTTTCAAATCTAGTTTGTCTGATATAAGTACGCGTCCTCCAGCTTTCTTTTGCTGTCCATTAGCGTGATAGATGATTTTCCATCCCCTGACTTTCAATCTGCTGGTGTCTATAGGTCTAAGGTGAGCATCTTGTAGGCAGCATACAGATGGATCTTGTTTTTTAAATAAAGATTTTATTTGAGGGGGGGGCAGAAAATTAGGCAGAGAAAGAAGCAGGCTCCCCACCAGGAGCCCAATATGGGACTCAATCCCAGACTCCAGGATCACACCCTGAGTCAAAGGCAGAGGCTCAACCCCTGAGCCACCCAGGCATCCTGGATCCTGTTTTTTAAGCCACTCTGATACCCTATATCTTTTGATTGGAGCATTTAGTCTATCAGCATTCAGAGTGATTATTGAAAGATATGAACTTAGTGCCTTTGTGTTACCTTTAGAGTTGGTGTTTCTTGTGATGTTCTCTGGTCCTTTCTAGTTTTTTGCTTTTGGTCTCTTTTTTTCCCCCACTAGAAGAGTCCCTCTTAAAATTCCTTACTGGACTGGTTTAGTGGTCATGAACTCCTTTATTTTTTGCCTGTCTAAGAAACTCTTTATCTCTCCTTCTATACTGAATGACAGCCTTGCTGAAGAGAGAATTCTTACAAATTGAACTCCAATTAAAAAAAATTTAAAAACATAAAATAAATTTTTGCTATTATGATTGAGGAAAATGGCATTTTATGTTCAGAAATTTTTAGTTTCTACCTAGGGAGATTAAATAAATTTTGATGATTATTCTTAAAAAAAAACAAAAGAAAGAATTCTTGGCTGCATACTTTTCCAATTCAGCATATTGAATATTTCCTTCCACTTCCTTCTGGCTTGCCAAGTTTGTGGATTCATCTTCCCTTGTAGGTTAAGGACTACACCCCCCCAAGCCCCACCTCCAATGCTTTCAGGATTCTTTTCTTGTCTGTGTATTTTGTGACTTTGACTCTGAGGTGCTTGGGTGATGGTCAGCTTCTGTTGAATTTATTGGGAGTTCTCTGTCTCTCAATTTCAGTGTCTGTGTCCTTCCTCAGGTTATAGAAGTTTACATAATTCATTCAAATAAAACTTCTACCCCCTTTTCTCTCTCTTCATCTTCTGAGTCTCCTATGATATGAATGTTATTGTTTTAATAAGTGGCTGAGTTCCCTCAGTCTGCCTCTGTGGTCCATAACCTTTCTTATTTTTAAGGCTTCCACTTGGGACTGCATCTCAGTTATAGCACTTTTAACGTTTGCCCAACTAGATTTTAGTTCTTTTATTTCTACAATAAGGGATTCTCTAATTTTCTTCTGTGCTCTTTTTCCAGCCCAGCTGCTATCTTTCTAATCATTGTTTTAAACTGTAGTTAGACATCATATATGTGTATTGATGAACTTCCTGGCTGTGAGTACTACCTCATGTTATTTTATGGAGGTGAATTTCTCCATCTTATTATTTTTTCCAGAAAAGAAAGAAGGAAGAAAAAGAAAAACCAAGAAAAACAATAACAACTGCCCTCCCCCAAAAAACACCAGATTATTTTGGCCTGCTTGTTAAAAGATTCTAAATCCCAAAATAAGAAACACAATTAAAGTACCATGAAAGTAAAAATAAGAAATATATAAGGTACATACATAAAAATTAAAATAAGGCAATTAATAAAAAAGAATCAAAGAAAATAAATGAAAATAAAGCACAAAGTACAAAGGAAGCTAGACCCTACTTTTCAGGCAGAGCTGAAGCTCTGCAGCCTCTGTGGTCCGACAACTTGGTGGCAGCGAGTGGTCTGTGCAGGGTCTGGGGATGGGCCTTGGCGCTGATTCTCAGGTGCACATCTGCGGGGTCAGAGGCGGGGTGGGCGTCAGGGCCTCTGGCCTCCAGCAGGCAGTGCTGTGCTGCTCCCTGAGACTTGGCGCTGATGGGCTGGATGTGGGTGGGGACGCTGGGTCCTCTGGCTCTGGGGCTGAGCATCCTGAACCCCAGTCTGCAGGGGCCTCCACAGAAGAGTCCCTAAGCCCCCGGGTCTCTGCCGCTTCTCTCAGAACCCTGCGTTCACTCTGCCTGCGTCCCAGCTTCTTTTGGTTTTGTTTTTTTATCTCAGACTGTTGTGCCCAAGATTGCGAATCCGAGAAACCACCGAGAAGCCAACACCGATGCAAACGCACGAGGGTTTATTTACAAGCTGGAGCTGGAGTCCAAGTGCACCCGACACAGCGCAGCAGGGACTTGGACCCCAAAGTGGGTTTTAGCTTAGTTTTAAGGGCTGGTCTCAGGGACCTCCAGAAGGGCTGGAGCAATTCCTCAAGTTCTGTTTACATTTTGATATGGGGCCTTCAAGGGCATTGAGCTCTGTTCTCATTCTAATAGGGACTTCCTGCCCTAGGCCTGGGCTCAGTTCCTATGCTAATGTGGGGCTTTCAAAGATATTAAGCTGTAAACTTTTGTTTTTTTGCTGTAACTGAAGTAATGGAAATTTCAGCTCTTCTTTGCAGGAGCCTGGGATGGCTGGACATGTGCTAACACTGGACTTAAAGTGGAATGCGGGGTTAAGGTTAGGGTTAGGGTTAGGGACAGGATTTAGAGTTAGGGTTAGGGTTTAGGCTTTAATTTTTAGGCCTTAATTTTCTTGGTCTCCATGCATCCCGTCTTCCTATCTAGCTCCTTCCCCCTTCCCGGAGCTCCTAAGAGAGCAATTGCAAATGACCTCTGGTGGCAGCCTGTGTTGGGGGACAGGCCCAGGGATTTGGGATCAGGAAGACCTGGAGCACGGGTGTCCCTGCTGTGCAGCCGGATTCAATGCTGCAGACTCTTATTCCCTAAGGCTATCTTGACATCTGACTTTGTACATAGAAAAGCACTCCTTTGTCTTTAAAAGATGAGGAGCGAGTCAAAGTTTTTTTTCTCGCCCATCTAATTGCTGGGATTCCAACTGAGATGTATTTCCTGTTAATAAGGATAATTTACTATCCGTAGTACTATGGTTAAAATATTCTGACACAAGTAATTCAGAGGGATGAGGGTTTCTCATCTCTTTCTTCACAGCTCAGTCACTCCTCAGGAAATGCATCTTTATGGATTTGGAAAGAACAGAGAGACATTATTACCAATGGTCATATTATTAGGTTAAGGATTCTTCTCTGAGATCCCATCATTGGGACCTGGATACTCTATTCCACACCTGGGCCTCACTTTGACCAGGGAACTCTGATCCCACTTTGGGCCTCAAACTAAACTGGTTACTCTGGGTCCCCCTCTGGTTCCCCCCCCCCCCGGGTTTCACTTGGACCTGGTGAATCTGGTCCTTACCTGGTCCTCACCTGGAGGACCTACGTCTACCGTGGGTCCCACCTGGACTTGGTGAATCTTGTTGCCACCTGGGCCTCACCTGGACCTTGTGACTGTGGTCCCCACCTGGACCTCACCTGCATCTGGTGGCTCCGGTTTCCATATGGGGCTCTCCTGGACCTGGTTCCTGTGGTCTCCTTCTGGCCTCACCTGCAACAAAACGACTCTGATCCATACTTGGGCCTCACCTGGACCTGGTGATTCTGGTCCTTACCTGGGCATCACTGGGACCTGGTTACTCTCTTCTCTACCTGGGCCTCACCTGGAGCTGGTGACTCTGGTCACCCTCTGGACCTCACCCTGACCTGGAGACTGTGGTCCCACCTGGGACTCACCTCAACGAGGTGACTGGTTCCCACAGGGACCTCACCTGGACCTGGTGAATCTGGTCCTCACATGGGCATCATGGGACCTGGTTACTCAGTTCGACATCAGGGCCTCACCTGGACCTAGTGACTCTTGTCCCACTCTGGGCCTCACCCTGACGTGGTGACTCAGGTCCCCACCTGGATATCACCTGGACCAGGTGACTCTGGTCCACCTCTGGGCCTCACCCGGAGCTGGGGACTCTGGTTCTCAACTGGGTCTCAACAGGACCTGGTGAATCTACTCCTCACTTAGGCCTCGTCTGGACCTTGTGACTCTGGTCGCACCTGGGCATCAATGGGACATGGTTACTCTGTTCCCCACCTGGGACTCACCTGGACTTGATAACTTGCTCCACACTTTGGCCTCAACTGGCCCTGATGACTCTGGGACCCCACCTAGGCCTCAATCTGGACCTGGTGACTGTGGTCCCCACCTGGGTCTCACCTGGACCTGGTGACACTCGTTCCCACATAAGCCACTCCTGGACCTGGTGACTGTGGTGTCCTTCTAGCCTCACATTTACCTGGTGACTCTGCTCCCCACCAGGGCCTCCCCTGGATCTGGTGACTCTGGCCTGCAGGTTGGCCTCACCTGGACCTGGTCAGTGGGGTTGCCACCTGGGCCTCAACCACACCTGGTAACTCAGGTCCCTACGTGGGCCTCACTTGGACCTGGTAAAACTGGTCCTTACCTTGTCCTCACCCAGATCCGGTGACTCTGGTCACCACCTGGGACTCACATAGACCTGGTGAATCTGGACCCCATCTGGACCTCACCCAGTCCTGGTGACTTTGTTCCCCACATGGACCTGATTGCTGTGGACTCCTTCTTGGCCTCACCTGGAACTGGTGACTCTGATCCTATCTGGGCCTCACCCATATCTGGTGACTCTGGTCCTCACCTGGGCATCATTGGGACCTGGTTACTCTGTTCCACACCTGAGCCCCACCTGGACATGATGACTCTGGAACCCCTCTGGGCCTCACCCTGACCTGGTGACTCTGGTCCCCATCTGGATGTCACCAGGACCAGGTGATTCTGGTACCCTTCTAGGCCTCAACCCGACCGGGTGACTCTGGTCCTCAACTTGGCCTCACCTGGACCTAGTGAATATGCTCCCCATCTGGGCCTCATCTTGACCTGGTGACTCTGGTCCCTACCTGGGCATCATCGGGACATGGTTACTCTATTCCCCACTGGGACTCACCTGGACCTGGTAAATCTTATCCTCACTTTGGCCTCTTCTGTACCAGGTGACTCTGGCCCCACCTGGGCCTAACCTGGAACGGGTGACTATGATCCTCAGCAGCATGCCTCGAATGCACCTTTCTACTAGCTGCGTTCTTATGGGCGTGAGAATGTATCTACAATGTAAGTCAGGAGGTTCCATGTATACCACTCTACTGCACCTAGAGACACAAGCATTGAAGCCTGCAGCTAGCTCCTTTTGTCCTATGAGCTTCTGACAAACATGTCTAATGAGGATGTTCAAAATTTCATCTGAAGGCTGTGTGGAACTGTGAGGGACTGGGGGTGAGCTCAAGTCTCAGAAGCAAGTACCCTTTGGACACTACGTTCCACTAGCTTCTCATGTATGGAACTTAGTATGTACCACCAATCTAAGAGAGCAATTCCTCACATGTCTCTGGACTGGGTTGAGGACACTAGTTGTGTGGGCCGGCACCTTCCACTAACCTCTCACAACCCTTCTGTTACGCATCGAGCCTAGGCCTGATAGGAGCGAAGTGTACCTGCAGTCAGCATGTGGGAGGTAAAGGGCATAAGCTCAACTCTCAGAAGTTTGTATGCCTGGGTCGCAGATGTCTGCCACCAACTCGGACATGGGAATTAGAACCTAGCTACAATCTGATTGAAGAAGGCCTTTGGAAATCGCTGTATTCAACTGAGATACAGGTGAGTTCAGGACTGGCGCTTCCACATGCTTTTCTCACAACCTCTCCCAGGACCTAACATAAGGATGTTAGCAGCTACGTCTACAGGCAGTCAGGATGCCGGATGGTCCTGTCTTGAGCTCAACTCTCAAATGGAAACAAGCCTCGAAGGCACCATTCCACGAGGTGTGTTCTTATGGCCGTGAGAACATAGCTACATTGTACGTCAGGAAGTTCCGTCAATACCGCTCTACCGCACCTGGAGACACAACCATTGAAGCCTGCAGCTTGCCCCTTGCGTCCCATGAGCTTCTGACAATCATGTCTAGTGAGGATGTTCGTAACTCCATATGCTGGCAGTGTGTTACTGGGAAGGACCGCGTGTCAGCTCATCTCACAGAAGGATGTCCCGCAGAGAGACAGCATTCAACTAGGTACTCAGGTTTCGAAGTTAGTATGTAGCTCCCTTCTGAGGGAAGAATTCCACAGAAGTCGCTGGATTGAGCTAAGAGACACTTGCCTCTCACAAAACTTGCGTCCGTATCGAACGACATCCTTTAGAAGCGAAGCGTTCAGGCGTTCAGCATGTGGTCGGTGCAAGACATAAGCTCAATCCAAAGGCGTGTGCATGCCTTGCAGGCAGCTGTCCACTAGGAGCGAAATTGACAAGACACACACTTGGTTCTCATTCCGCTACTGTCCTGCATAGAACGAAATGCTGTTGAAGTGAACCACACGGGCAGTCAGGAAGTGGGAGATATAGACCATAAGCTCAACTCTCAGAAGTGTGAATGCTTTGCAGGTAGATGTCTGCTAGACACTTATTGACGGGAGGTAGAACCGAACTACACTCTAATTGAACAAGGATGTTGGCAATCGCTGAATTGAACTTAATACACGTGAGTTCAAGCCTGTCACTTCCACATGCTTTTCACACAACCTCTTCCAGCACCTAACATAGGATGCTAGGACCTATGTCTACCGGCAGTCAGGATGCGGGAGGGTCCTGCCCTGACCTCAGCTCTCAAAGGAAGCATGCCAACAAGCCAGTTTTCAACTAGCTGTGTTCTTATGGCAGTGAGAACGTAGCAGTATTCTAAGTCAGGAGGTTCCAAGATTACCACTCTACTGCACCTGGACATACCGTCCAGTTCTGCACTGTTCCACTTGCATCTCAGTAGTCTCTGGAACGTCTCTGGTGAGGACGTTCGAAACTCACTCTGCAGGCAGTGTGGAACTGGGAGAGACTGAGTGTGAGCTCAACTCTCAGAAGTAAGATGCTTTTGGACAAGGCGTTCAGCTACATTCTCATGTATGGAACTTAGTACGTAGCACCAGTCTAACACAGGGATTAAGAAGAAATCGCTGGATTGAGCTTGGAGGTACAAGTCTTGTGTGCCAGGACTTTCCACATACCACTCACAACACTTCAGTCCTGCATCGAGCCTAGGCCTGTTAGGAGCGACATGTACCTGCAGGCAGGATGTGGGAGGTACAGGCCATAAGCTCAACACTCAGAGGTGTGTATGCCTGGAAGGCAGATGTCTGCTACCCACTCGTACATGGGAGTTAGAAACTACCTCCACTCTAATTGAAGAAGCAGTTGGATATCGCTGTTTCAACTCAGATACTCGTGAGAGCAGGCCTCACGCTTCCACATGCATTTCTCACAACATCTCCCAGCACCTAACATAAGGATGTTAGCAGCTATGTCTACAGGAAGTCAGGATGCCGGAGGGTACTGTCTTGAGCTCACTTCTCAAAAGGAAGCATGCCTCGAAGGCACCTTTCCACTAGCTGCGATCTTATGGCCGTGAGAAGGTAACACATTGTAAGTCAGGAGGTTCCATGTATACCACTCTACTGCACCTGGAGACACAAGCCTTGCATCCTGCAGCTAGCTCCTTGTGTCCTATAGCTTCTGAAAAACATGTCTAGTGAGGATGTTCGAAATTCCATCTGAATGCCGTGTAAAAATGTGAGGGACTGGGGGTGAGCTCAAGTCTCAGAAGCAAGTTCCATTTGGACACTGCGTTCAACTAGCTTCTCATGTATGGAACTTAGTTTGTAGCACTAATCTATGAGAGCTGGTCCTCACATCTCTGGATGGGCTTGAAGACACTAGACGTGTGGGTCGGTACCTTCCACTATCCTCTCACAACCCTTCTGTCACGCATCGAGCCTAGGCCTGATAGGAGCGAAGTGTACCTGCAGTCAGCACGTGGGAGGTACAGGCCATAAGCTCAACTCTCAGAAGTGTGTATGCTTTGCAGGCAGATGTCTGCTAGACACTTATTGATGGGAGCTAGAAACGAGCTACACTCTAATTGAACAAGGACGTTGGCAATCGCTGTATTGAACTCAGATACACGTGAGTAGAGGCCTGTCACTTCCACATGCTTTTCACACAACCTCTTCCAGCACCTAACATAAGTTTGCTAGGACCTATGTCTACAGGCAGTCAGGATGCGGGAGGGTCCTGCCCTGACCTCATCTCTTACAAGGAAGCATGCCTAGAAGCCAGCTTTCAACTAGCTCCATTCTTATGGCAGGGAGAACATAGCAGTATTCTAAGTCAGGAGGTTCCAAGATTACCACTCTACTGCACCAGGAGATACCGTCCAGGTCTGCATTGTTCCACTTGCGTCTCAGAAGCCTCTGACAAACATCTTTGGTGAAGACGTTCGAGACTCACTCTGCAGGCAGTGTGGAATGGTGAGGGACTGAGTGTGAGCTCAAATCTAAGAAGTAAGATGCTTTTGGACAAGGCGTTCAGCTACCTTCTCACGTATGGAACTTAGTATGTACCACCAGTCTAAGACAGGAATTACGAGGAAATCGCTGGGTGAGCCTGGAGGCACTAGTCTTGTGTGCCAGGACTTTCCACATACCACTCACAACACTTCAGTCACGCATCGAGCCTAAGCCTGTTAGGAGCGATGTGTACCTGCAGGCAAGATGTGGGAGGTACAGGCCATAAGCTCAACTCTCAGAAGTGTGTATGCCTGGGAGGCAGATGTCTGCAACCCAACGTACATGGGAGTTAGAACCTACCTACTCTCTAACTGAACAAGGAGTTGCATATCCCTGTATTGAACTCAGATACACGTGAGTACAGGTCCGACGCATCCACTTGAATTCCTCCAACCTCTCCCAACAATTAACATATGGATGTTAGCAGCTATGACTATGGGCAGGCAGGATGCGGGAGGGTTCTGCCCTGAGCTCAGCTTTCAAAAGAAGCCATGCCTCGAAGCCAGCTTTCTACTAACTGTGTTCCGATGGCCATGAGAACGTGGCAGCATTGTAATTCAGGATGTTTCATGAATACTGCTTTACTGCTCCTAGAGACACTACCTTGAGCCTGCAGCTTGCCCCTTGCGTCCCTTGAGCTTATACAAACATGTCTAGTGAGGATGTTCCTAACTGTATCTGCAGGCAGTGTGGAACTGGGAAGGACCACGTTTCAGCTCATCTCCGAGAGGGATGTTCCCCAGAGAGAGAGCTTTCAGCTAGGTACTCAGGTTTGGGAGTTAATAGGTAGCTCCCATCTGAGGGAGGAATTCCTCAGAAGTTTTGAATTGAACTAAGACACATTTGCCTCTCGTAAAACTTGCGTCCCGTATCGAGCGAAATCATTTGGAAGAGAAGTGTACAGGCGGTCAGCATGTGGGAGGTTCAAATCCTAAGCTCAATCCAAAGGAGTGTGCATGCCTTGGAGACAGCTGTCTGCTAGGCGCGAAATTGACAAGGCAGACACTTGGTTCTCACTCCGCTACTCTCCCGCATACAACGAAATGCTGTGGAAGCGGAATGTACAGGCAGTCAGGATGGGGGAGGTTCAGGCCATAAGCTCAACTCTCAGAAGTGTGTATGATTTGCAGGCCAATGTCTGCTAGACACTTATCTAGGCAAGGTATACTCGAGCTACACTCTAATTGAACAAGGATGTTGGCATCGCTGTATTAACTCAGATACACGTGAGTACAGTTCTGACACTTCCATTCGCATTTCTCCAACCTCTCCCAGCACCTCAATTAAGGATGTTAGCAGCTATGACTATGGGTAGGCAGGATGCGGCAGGGTCCTGTCCTGAGCTCTGCTCTCACAAGAGACCATGCCTAGAAGCCAGCTTTCAACTAGCTGTGTTCCAATGGCTGTGAGACCATAGCAGTCTTCTAACTCAGGAGGTTTGAAGAATACCAGTCTACTGTACCTGGAGACACCTTCTAGGCCTGCATTATTCCACTTGCATCTCACAAGCTTCTGACAAACTCACTGGTGAAGATGTTCAAAACTCATTGTGTAGGCAGTGTGGAACTGTGAGGGACTGGGTATGAGCGCAACTCTCGGGAGAGAGATGCTTTTGAACTCGGGGTTCAGCTAGCTTCTCACGTATGGAACTTAGTATGTAGCACCTATCTAAGACAGGAATTACTAGGAAATCGCTGGATTGAGCTTGGAGGCAATAGTCTTGTGTGCTGGGACTTTCCACTTACCTCTCACAACACTTCAGTCACGCATCGAGCCTAGGCCTGTTAGCACAGAAGTGTACCTGCAGGCAGGATGTGGGAAGTACAGGCCATAAGCTCAACTCTCAAAAGTGTGTACGCCTGGGAGGCAGATGTCTGCTACCCACACTTATATGGGAGTTAGAAACTAGCTACACTCTTTGAAGAAGGCCGTTTGAAATCACTGTATTCAACTCAGATAAGGTGAGTACAAGCCTGACACTTCCACATGCATTTTGCCGCCCTCTCCCAGCACCTAACATAAGGGTATTAGCAGGATATGTTTACGGGCAGGCAGGATGCGGGAGGGTCCTGCCCAAAGCTCAGTTCTCAAAAGGAGGCATGCCTAGAAGCCAGCTTTCTACTAGCTCGTTCTGGTGGCCATGAGAATGTAGCAGCATTGTAAGGCGGGACGTTCCATGAATACCGCTCTACTGCACCTGGAAACACAACTTTTGAGCCTGCAGCTGGCTCTTGCGTCCCATGAGTTTCTGACAAACATGTCTAGTGAGGATGTTCGTAATGGCATCTGCAGGCAGTGTGGAACTGGGAAGGAATGTGTGTCTGCTCATCTTGTAGATGGAAATTCCCCAGAGAGAGAATCTTCAGCTAGGTACTCAGGTTTGGAAGTTAGTATGTAGCTCCCATCTGAGGGAGGAATTCCTCAGAAGTTGCTGGATTGAACTAAGAGACACTTGCTTCTGGAAAACTTGCGTCCCGTATCAAACGAAATCCTTTGAAAGTGAATTTACTGGTGGTCAGCATGTGGGAGGTACAAGCTATCAGCTGAAGCCAAATGAATACGCATGCCTTGCAGGTAGCTGACCGCTAGGCGCGAAATTGACAAGGCAGACACTTGGTTTTCACTCCCCTATTGTCCCGCATACAACGAAATGTTGTGGAAGTGGAAGGTACAGGCAGTCAGGATGGGGGAGGTACAGGCCATAAGCTCAACTCTCAGAAGTGTGTATGCTTTGCAGGCCGATATCTGCTAAACACTTATCGAGGCGAGTTATACCCGAGCTACACTCTAATTGAACAAGGACGTTGGCAATCGCTGTATTGAACTCAGATACAGGGATCCCTGGGTGGCGCAGTGGTTTGGCGCCTGCTTTTGGCCAAGGGCGCGATCCTGGATACCCGGGATCGAGTCCCACATCAGGCTCCCGGTGCATGGAGCCTGCTTCTCCCTCTGCCTGTGTCTCTGCCTCTCTCTCTCTCTCTGTGACTATCATAAATAAATGAAAATTAAAAAAAAAAAAGAACTCAGATACACGTGAGTACAGTCCTGACACTTCCACTTGCATTTCTCCAAGCTCTCCCAGCACCTAACATAAGGATGTTAGCAGCTATGACTACGGGCAGGCAGGATGCGGGAGGGCCCTGCGCTGAGCTCAGCTTTCAAAAGAGGCATGCCTCGAAGCCAGCTTTCTACTACCTGCTTTCTGATGGCCATGAGAACGTGGCAGCTTTGTAATTCAGGACGTTCCATGAATACACATTACTGGCCCTGGAGTCACAACCTTGAAGCCTGCAGCTTGCCCCTGGCGTCCCATGAGCTTCTGACAAACATGTCTAGTGAGGATGTTCATAACTGTATCTTCAGGCAGTGTGGAACTGGGAAGGACCACGTTTCAGCTCAGCTCCAAGAGGGATGTTCCCCAGAGAGAGAGCTTTCAGCTAGGTACTCAGGTTTGGAAGTTAGTATGTAGCTCCCATCTGAGGGAGAATTTCCTCACAAGTAGCTGGATTGAACAGAAAGAAAGAAAGAAAGAAAGAAAGAAAGAAAGAAAGAAAGAGAGAGAGAGAGAGAGAAAGAAAGAAAGAAAGAAAGAGAGAGAGAGAGAGAGAGAGAGAGAAGAAAGAAAGAAAGAAAGAAAGAAAGAAAGAAAGAAAGAAAGAAAGAAAGAAAGAAGAGTGGCACCTGGGTGGCTCTGTCAGTTAAGCTTCTGCCTTATGCTCAGATCATGATCCAGGTCCCAAGGCACGCTCCCAGTTCAGCAGGGAACCTGATTCTCCCTCTCCCTCTGCCCCCTCGCTCATGCTTTATCTCTCCTCTCTCTCAAATAAATAAAAAACATCTTTGAAAAAGAAACAAACAAACAAACCCACAAGGAAGAGAAATCTCCCATGTAGAAGAATTTCAAACAATTTTTGAGGACATTCCACCTTCAAGTTCATGAGCATAGCTTCCCACTCTTAAGTGTGGAATACACATAGTAACTTCCATCTACAAAATATAATATGAAAAACTTAAAATCATATCGATAATATAATAATAATAATAATAATAATCAGTTTACTTCTGAGAAAGCTGACAAACACTACCTCAGCAAGATGATCAGATCGATACCAAGACTGATAAATCATGTTGATAGTATCTATCCTTTATATGATATAATGAAAATGGCAGTATATCTCTGTATATAATCCACAACAACAGTTCAGTCATGAGATAAACGACAGACATGTCCCAACTGAGGGAAATTTTACAAAATACTCTACTTCTCAAAGTGTTCCAGTTCAACAACAACAAGGAAAGGCAGAAAGACTGTCACAATCCAGAGGAGCCTAAGGAAACAGGAGGACAAATGGAATATGATATGAGGGATGGTAACTTAGCAAAAACTAAGGAAATCTGAATAAACTATGGTCTTTGTTGTTTTTTTTTTTTTGGTCTTTGTTTAATGCGAATTTTTAAATATTGATTCATTAGCCAATATTTGTACTGTACTAATATAAGGTATCAAGAATTGGAGAAATTGAGTGCAAGTGCATGCGAATGTTCTGTACTATCTTCTCAATTTCCCTATAAATCTTTGTTTTTTTCATAATAAATAAGATTTATGGGATCCCTGGGTGGCGCAGCGGTTTGGCGCCTGCCTTTGGCCCAGGGCGCGATCCTGGAGACCCGGGATCGAATCCCACATCGGGCTCCCGGTGCATGGAGCCTGCTTCTCCCTCTGCCTATGTCTCTGCCTCTCTCTCTCTCTCTCTCTCTCTGTGACTATCATAAATAAATAAAAAAAATAAAAAAAAATAAATAAGATTTATTTTGAAAATTGACTTAAATTAATCAGGCTCCAAGTGTTAGACATTTTAAGAATAGTTGAATTAACTTTTGCCTTATTCTTAAAGAGTTCCTTTGATGGAAACAAAGTAAAAATTTTAGATCAGAAGGAAATAAAAACAATTATGAACACGTATAATGCCTCCCTAACCTCAAAAGCAGGAACGGATAATAAATAGCAAAAATCAGATAAAAATACTTTTAGTATAATAGACACCATATTGCAAGTGCATTTAAAACTAGCAATGCATAACATTTATTACCTTGACATTTGTCTTCCAAAGAGTTCAAAGTGTTTCAGTGTCAGTTGAAACAGGGGAAGAATCTCAGGGAAGGATCCTTCACATAAATAATAGGACCATTGGTACTAATTGTCTCTCAGTTCTTTCCAAATCCATAAAGATGCATTTCCTGATGAGTGACTGAGCTGTGAAGAAAGAGATGAGAAACCCTCATCCCTCTGAACTACTTGTGTCAGAATATTTTAACCATAGTACTACGGATAGTAAATTATCCTTATTAACAGGAAATACGTCTCAGTTGGAATCCCAGCAATTAGATGGGCGAGAAAAAAAACTTTGACTCGCTCCTCATCTTTTAAAGACAAAGGAGAGCTTTTCTATGTACAAAGTCAGTTGTCAAGATAGCCTTAGGGAAAAAGAGTCTGCAGCATGGAATCCTGCTACACAGCTGGGACGCCCATGCTTCAGATCTTCCTGATCCCAAATCCCTGGGCCTGTCTCCCAACACATGCTGCCACACTGAGGTCATTTGCAATTGCTCTCTTAGGAGCTCCAGGGAAGGGGAAAGATCTAGATAGGATGGGACTGGATGCAGGGAGGCAGAGAAAATGAAGGCCTTTCTACTTTAAGTTCAGTGTTCGAACAAGTCCAGCCATCCCAGGCCCCTGTGAAGAAGAGCTGAAATTTACATTACTTCAGTTACAGGAAAAAAAAAAAACAAAAGTTTACAGCTTAATGTCCTAGAAAGCCCCACAATAGAATGAAACTGAGCCTATGCCAAGGGCTGGAAGCATCTATTAGAATGAGAGCAGAGCTCAATACACTTGAAGGCCCCATATCAAAATGTAAACATAACTTGAGGAATTGCTCCAGCCCTTCTGGAGGACCCCGAGACAAGCCCTTAAACCTAAGCTAAAACCCACCTCGGGGTCCAAGTCCCTGCTCTGCTGTGTTGGGTGTACTTGGACACAAGCTCGAGTTTGAAAATCAACCCTTCTGTGTTTGCATTGGTGTCAGTTCCTTAGTGGTTTCTCAGATTCTCAAACTTGGGCACCACACCCCCATGTCCCCTCCCACCTTGGCTGAACCCCTATCCCCTCACACCAGGGTGACACTCAGTCACCTCCCTGCCTACAACAGCTGGGCACAGGCCGTCACACAGGTCCCATGCGCACGGTGGGCACTCCCGCCGTCCCTGGCCTCCCAGCGGAAGGAAGGAGGTTTTGGCAGTACACACTCACATGGTGGCCCCAGGGCTCCCTGCCCAGGACAGACAGGTTGGGGTCTGTGTCCCTGATGCCAGCTCCTCCTCCCCAGTTTTCCCACAGGAAATGAAGGAGGAGGCCCTGGTCTCCTCTAGGGACATCACGCTGGAGGACCTGGACGTGAACAGGATTTTCAGCAGTCACGTCATGTTTTGGGACTACTATGGGGTAGGGTGAGGCTGAGGGGCCCGGGTATCGGGACCCGGGAGGACCGGGGGCTTCTGGTTAGGGAACACGGGGCTTCAGAGCCTGGGGGAAGAACAGCAGCCAACAACACACGGCTGCATGGTAGGGTGTTGGGGATGAACACCGTGCCCCCACCCTCGGGGTATCAGGGATAAGGAGGCCACTAGGACGGGGCCTCCAGGGATTGCCATGTGAGCTGAACCCCAAAGGGGTGAGGGACGGCCCCTGAAAAGCAGGGGGCTGGGGTGGGGGCCGAGGGGCCAGTAAGGGGACCTGGGGGCAGGGTGCATGGCCATGACTGGAGGAGGACACACATCAATCTGATGAGGGTCGGACGGGTCAGGGTGATACCCACCTTTAGGACTTCATATATTTCTAAATTCTATGCATTCAATTTGAGACAATTTGCAATTTGTAAACATACATAGTATGATGACCCCCAGATAATGCCCCTGGTCCAGCCAGGGCCCTGCACTCACCACACGGGGCCCCAGGGGCAGCTGTCACAGCATACCCAAGACTGGAGTCGCCTTTATCTGTAGATGTCTCCGTGTGCATGTTAGAGAAAGGGGATGCCCTGTGTCCGCCAGCCCCCCACACCATCCTCCCATTCCCCAGACCCACACCATCCCCTAACATCATCATCCCCCATGGCATAGCCCCTACACCATCCCCCTCAAACCCACACAGCCTCACACAATCCCCACCCACACTATACACTAACACCATCCCCCCTACACCATCCCCCACACCCCACCACCATCATACCCATGCCCCCACACCATCCACCCCCACACAATCGGCCCCGAGCAAGGACCCAGTGCAGCTGCACCCTGTGGGACAAGCTCAGACTCCCCGGGGTTCTCTGGATACCCTGCTCCCATCAGAAGTCCGGGTGTCCTATTGAGTATCCAGGGGTTGCAGGGAGGAGGAAAGGCAGGGAGCCCCGGACAGTGTGTGTGCAGGAGAGTGGTGCAGAGGACACACTGTGCCCTGCCTCCAGCCACTGTCCCTCCTGGAGGGTGAGACACCCTGCACAGGACACCAGCCCCTAACCCAGAGGGACCTGGGCTGACTTGGGCCCAGGCTCTGTGGGGGCTGGGTTGATTTGAGTCCCCACCAGTCCAACTCAAAGACTAATGGAATCAGGCCTCCACGGCCCTGGCCAACCCTGGATTCTGGCCACGGGCTGAGGGAGCCCTCTCAAAGCTGGATGTGGCCTCCTGGGCCCTGGGCGTGCCCCACAGATACAGGTCGCTTATCTAGGGCAGCCCTGGGGATCCTGGGACACACCAGTGTGGGGAGTGGAGGGGTAAGCCGGTGGGCCACACCCACACCCACACAATGAGGCAGGCTCCTCCAGGTGCTGGGGCCCCAGAGGGCCCGAGGCCGGGGTCAAGCTGCCCTGCGGGGACCCAGCGCAGGAGCCCATGAGCTGCAGGTCCAGGTCAGCTCTGCTGTCCTGAGAACCATCACTCAGGCTGAAACCTCAGGACACACGCCCCCACCCAGAGTCCACACATGCTCCCAGGTGGGGGAGTCCAGCACCCGCCCACCCACCCCGTGTGATTCTTGCCCCCACTTAAAGGACAGAAACGTCTCCTTCCCTAGGGGAAGACACGCACCCACGGCTCTGAGCCCGTTTGCTGTAGAAAGTTAATAAAGTGATGTGGTGCAAAAATGCACAGCCAGCCCATTTCTGTGTCTCCCAGAACTCTGTGCACGGGGCGTGGAGAGACCCCCAGAGAGGAGGAGGGGGCACCACCTAGACCCCAACCAGCCCCTGCAGGGGCGCCACCATGCAAACACAGCTGACGTCCCCATGTGCCTTCCCGGGGCGGCCAGACCCACTGCCGGACATGGGAATGTGACTGAGCCAGAACTTCCGGCTCAGCTGACCCTCCAGCTGAAAGTTCCTGCACGAGTGAGCCCCAGCGTAGCCAGGAGAGCCCAGCTAGCCTCCCAGCGCCAGCACCAGAAGTGATATTCTGCCAACCATTTTTGGGTTTTGAATGACCCAGCCAGAGGATCTGATAGTTGCATGGGATAGCTGCATGTGATAGACACACACACACCTCAAAACCAACAAAAGTCGGAATCCCCCCAATGTTGTCAAACAGCAGCCAGATGGTTACATACACTACACTGTGGTCCCCAATAGGATACATGGAAAACGCTATAAGCCATGACTGCAGAGGTGCTGGAGGCACGGAGATGTGCCTGCTGTGTTCCAACAAGGAGGGCAGAGGGGCAGGAAGCATCCTCCGGAGGGGTGGCCCTCCTAGGAAAGGACACCAGGTCCCTGTGAAGGCTACGGAGGGTGAAATCTGTCCTCCTCTCTTTCTGCTTCTGGTTTTCCTCCTAAATGCCATTTTCCTCAATCATATTAGCAAGAATTTATTTTTTGTTTTTAAATTTCTTTTTATTGGAGTCCAATTTGTATGAATTCTTTCTTCAGCAAGTGTGTCTCCTTAATAGGAGAGAAGGAGAGATAAAGATTTTCCCAGACAGGCTACATATAAAGGAGTTCAGGACCACTTAACCAGTCCAGTAAGGAATTTTAAGAGGGACTCTTCTAGTGGGGGAAAAAAAGAGACCAAAAGCAACAAAGACTAGAAAGGCCCAGAGAACGTCACCAGAAACACCAACACTTCCGGTAACACAAATGCACAAAGTTCATATCTTTGAATAATCACTCTGAATGCTGATAGACTAAATGCTTCAATCAAAAGATATAGGGTATCAGAGTGGCTTAAAATGCAGTATCCGGGATGCCTGGATGGCTAGGGGTTGAGCCTCTGCCTTTGACTCAGGGTGTGATCTTGGAGTCTGGGATCGAGTCCCATACTGGGCTCCTGGTGGGGAGCCTATTTCTCTCTCTGCCTAATTTTCTGCCTCTCTCTCTCTCTCTCTCTCTCGCTCTATCTCACACTATCATAATTAATATTATTATTAAAAAACAAAATCCATCTGTATGCTGCCTACAAGATGCTCACCTTAGACCTATAGACACCAACAGATTGAAAGTCAGGGGATAGAAAATCATCTATCACGCTAATGGATATCAAAAGAAAGCTGGAGGACTCATACTTATATCAGACAAACGGGATTTGAAACCAAACCCTGGGGGACACATGGTGGCTCAGTGTTTGAGCATCTGCCTTCGGCTCAGGGTGTGATCCTGGGATCCCAGGATCGAGTCCCACATCAGCCTCCCTTTGGGGAGCCTGCCTCTCACTCTGCTATGTTCCTTCCTCTACTTCTCTGTGTATCTCTCATGAATAAGTAAATACATAATTTAAATTTCAAAAAACAAAGAACAAATACTGTAAGAAGAGATGAAGAAGAACATTTTTTCAAAATTAAAAAGACTCTCTATCAAGATCAAACAACTAAATATTTATGCTGCCAACAGGGGTGTACCTAAATATAGAAACCACTGTTGATGGGAATGTGAACTGGTGTGGCCACTGGAAAACACTGTGGAGATTCCTCAATGAGATAAAAATAGACCGGCACAACGACCCAGAAATTGCACTGTTGGGGATTTACCTCAAAGATTTAGATGCAATGAAATGCCGGGACACCTGCACCCTGATCTTTATATTAGGAATTTCCACAATAGCCAAACTGTGGAAGAAGCCTCGCTATCCATCCAAAGTTGAATGGAGAAAGAAGATATGGTTTATGTATACAATGGAATATTACTCAGCCATTAGAAATGACAGATACCCACCATTTGCTTAAACGTGGATGGAACTGGAGGGTAGTATGCTGAGTGAAGTAAGTCAATCGGAGAAGGTCAAACATTATATGGTCTCATTCATTTGGGGAATATAAATAATAGTGAAAGGGAATATAAGGGAGGGGAGAAGAATTGTGTAGGAAATATCACAAAGGGAGACAGAACATAAAGACTCCTAACTCTGGGAAATGATCTAGGGGTGCTGGAAGGGCAGGAGGGCAGAAGTGTGAGTGAATGGGTGATGGGCACTGAGGGGGACACTTGATGGGATGAGCACTGGGTGTTATTCAGTATGTTGGTCAATTCAACACCAATAAAAAATAAATTTATTTAAAAAAAAGATCCAACAACTAAATATTTATGCTGCCAAAATGGGAGTACCTAAATATAGAAACGAATTAACAACAAACGTACAGGAACTCACTGATAATAATACAATTACAGGGGATTTTAACACCCACTTATGGCAATGGACCGATCATCTATGCATTAAATCAAAGGGGAACAATGGCCTTGACACACTGGACCACAGGGACTCAACAGATATAGTCTGAACATTTCTTCCTAAAGCAGAATACACATTCCTTTCAAGTGCACATGGGACATTCTCCAGAACAGATCATATCATGGGCCACAAATCAGCCCTCAACAGGTGCAACAGGTACAAGAAGGTTGATATCACACTCTACATTTTCGGAACACGATGCTGTGAAACTCGAAGTCGACAGTAAGAAAAAAAATTGGACAGACCGAAAATACGTGGAGATTATTAACATCCTACTAGAGAATGAATGGAGCAACCAGGAAATTAACGAGGAAATTTAAAACAAATGAAAATGAAAACACGTTTCTCCAAACCTCTGGGATGTAGCAAAGGCAGTCCTAAGAGGGAAGTATATAGCAATACAGGTCTACCTCAAGAAACAAGAAGTCTCCAATACACAACCTAACCCTACACCTAAAGGAGCTGGAAAAGGAGTAGGAAACAAAGCATAAAGCCTACAGAAGAAAGGAAAAAATAAAGATGAGAACAGAAATAAACAATGCAGAAAAAAAAATAGTAGAATGGAATAACGAAAATAAGACCTGGTTCTTCAAATAATTAATAAAACGGATCAAGCCCTAGCCAGCCTTATCAATGAGAAAAGAGAAAACCTAAATAAATAAAATCACAAAAGAGAGAATAGAGATCACAATCAACACCAGAAAAATAAGACAATTATAAGGGAATACTATGAAAGATTATACGCTAAAAAACTGGGAGACCTGGAAGAAATGGACAAATGCCTAGAAATGTGCAAACAAGCAAAACTGAAATAGGAGGAAATAGAAAATGTGAACAGACCCATGAGTAGCAAAGGAATTGAATCAGCAAGGCACCTGGGTGCCTCAGTGGTTGAGCATCTGCTTTGGCTCAGGTCATGATCCTGGGGAAGTGGCGGATCACGTTCCATATCAGGCTCCCCGCATGGAGCCTCATTTTCCCTCTGCCTATAACTCTGCCTCTCTGTGTCTCTCAGGAATACATAAATAAAATCTTTAAAAAAGAAAAAAGATAAAAAGATTTGAAAGGTCCCAAATAAAATCACAAATGAGAAAAGAGAAATAACAACCAACACTAGAGAAATACAAACAATTATAAGAGAACATTATGAAAAATTATATGCCAGCAACCAAGAACTTGGAAGAAATAGATCAATTCCTGGAAATATATAACATAACAAAAATGATAAAGGAAGAAATAAGAAACTTGAACAGACATATAACCAGCAAAGAATTTGAATCAGCAATCAAGAATCTCCCAACAGGACATGCTTAGATCAATAGAACAGAATGGAAAGGGAAAACAAGATACAAACCTGTAACTATATGATCCATTAATCGACAACAAGGCAGCAAGGAATATCCAAAGGCACAAAGACAGTCTCTTCAACAAACCTTAACCCTAACCCCAGGATAAGAACAAATGGAAAAAAAAAAAAAGAACAAAGGGTGTTGGGAAAACCAGGCAGCCACATGCAGAAGAATGAAACTGGACCACTTTCTTACACCATATATATAAAACATAAATTCAAAATGGATGAAAGACCTAAATGTGAGACCTGAAACCATACAAAGAAGAAAAGATAGGCAGCAACATCTTTAACATTGGCCATTGGATCTTCTTTCTAGATATGCCTCTGAGGTGAGGGAAACAAAAGCAAAAATACTATTGGGACTTCATCAAATTGAAAAGCTTCTGCACAATGAAGGAAACAACCAAAGCTAAAAGGCAACATAGAGGAGGAGGGGCAAGATGGCGAAAGTGTAGTGTCCTCAAATCACCTGTCCCCACGAAATTACCTAGATAACCTTCAAATCATCCTGAAAATCTACAAATTCGGCCTGAGATTTAAACAGAGACCAGATCGAATGCTACAGTGGAAAAGTTCGTGATTCTATCAAGGTAGGAAGACGGGAAAAAGAAATAAACAAAAGGCATCCAAGGGTGAGGGTCCCTGTGAGGAGCCTGGCTAAGGCTGGCGTGAGTGCCCACAGGACAGAAGAGCTCTGTCCTGGGAGAAGGAGGAGCTTCACCAATCTTCCAGGGCAGAATGGCACCTTCAAGGAGTCAGAGCAGGACCCCAGGAGGGCGGGGATGCCCTAGGGCTCCCTGGGACACTAATAGACACCTGCACTCCCAGGAGATTGCAGCGAGCTCCCTAAGGGCTGCTGGGCACATGCATTTACCGGGGAGCAGCTCTGAGGGGCTCCGGTGGTGGCTCTGCACAGAGGGGTTTGCACGGCCCTGGGAGCAGCTTGGCAGCGGCGCCTCCTGCAGAGGAAGAGGCTCCATTCGGAGGGGGATGTCAAGCACCGGGAGCAACTTGGAGGGGCTCGGGCGGTGGCTCCGCAGTGAGGTGGCTGTGCGGCCAGGATCGAAAATCCAACAGTGCAGGCCCCGGAGCACAGGGCGCCGGGACACAGCCCAGGATTAGGCCTCCCCCGGGACAGGCAGAGGCCCGGAGGGCCCAGGACAGCAAGGACGCTCCTGTCGAGAGATGAGCAGATCAGCGGCCCCGCCCCAGAGCCTCCAGGCCCTGCAGATGGACTGCTCCCGAGTTACTGCGGGGGCTGAATACAGGTTTCCAGAGCTGGCCGCTGATACTGGGGTTGTTCCTCCTGGGGCCTCACGGGGTGAACTACCCCCACTGACCCTGCACCAGGCAGGGGACAGAGCAGCTCCCCCAAGTGCTAACACCTGAAAATCAGCACAACAGACCCCTCCCCCAGAAGACTGGATAGACGACGGACAAGTTCCAGGGGAAGTCAAGGGACTTAAAGTATACAGAATCAGAAGATACTCCCCCATGTTTTTTTTTTATTTCTGATTGCTTCGCCCTCCACTTTTCCCCCTTTCTTTTTCTTTCTCTTTTATTTCTCTTTTTTCCTTCTTTCTTCCTTTATTCTTTTTCTTTTTCTCTTTTCTTTCCTTCTTTCTCTCCTCTCTTTTTCTCCTTTTCCCAAAACAATTTGTTTTTGGCCACTCTGCACTCAGCAAAATGACTAGAAGGAAAACCTCACCTCAAAAGAAAGAATCAGAAACAGGTCTCTCTCCCACAGAGTTACAAAATCTGGATTACAATTCGATGTCAGAAAGCCAATTCAGAAGCACTATTATACAGCTACTGGTGGCTCTAGAAAAAAGCATAAAGGACTCAAGAGACTTCATGACTGCAGAATTTAGATCCAATCAGGCAGAAATTAAAAATCAATTGAATGAGATGCAATCCAAACTAGAAGTCCTAACGATGAGGGTTACTAGGTAGAAGAACAAGTGAGTGACATAGAAGACAAGTTGATGGCAAAGAGGGAAACTGAGGAAAAAGGAGACACACAATTAAGAGACCAGGAAGACAGATTAAGGGAAATAAACAACACCCTGAGGAAGAAAAACCTATGTGTAATTGGGGTTCCCGAGGGTGCCAAAATGGACAGAGAGCCAGAATATGTATTTGAACAAATCATAGCTGAAAACTTTCCTAATCTGGGAAGGGAAACAGGCATTAAGATCCAGGAAATAGAGAGATCCCTCCCTGAAATCAATAATAACCATCCAACACCTCGACATTTAATAGTGAAGCTTGTAAATTCCAAAGATAAAGAGAAGATCCTTAAAGCAGCAAGAGACAAGAAATCCCTGACCTTTATGGGGAGGAGCATTAGGGTAACAGCAGACCTCTACACAGCGAACTGGCAGCCCAGAAAGGGATGGCAGGATATATTCAGGGTTCTAAATGAGAAGAACATGCAACCAAGAATACTTTATCCAGCAAGGCTCTCATTCAAAATGGAAGGAGAGATAAAGAGCTTCCAAGACAGGCAGGAACCTCCAAACCAGCTCTGCAAGAAATTTTAAAGGATACTCTTAAAATTCCCCTTTAAGAAGAAGTTCACTGGAACAATCCACAAAAACAAGGACTGAATAGATATCATGATGACACTAAACTCCTATCTGTCGATAGTAACTCTGAACGTGAACGGGCTTAATGACCCCATCAAAAGGCGCAGGTTTTCAGACTGGATAAAAAAGCAGGACCCATCTATTTGCTGTCTACAAGAGACTCATATTAGACAGAACGACACCTACAACCTGAAAATGAAATGTTGGAGAACCATTTACCATTCTAATGGTCCTCAAAAGAAATCAGGGGTAGCCATTCTTATATCAGATAGTCTAAAATTTACCCCGAAGACTGTAGTGAGAGATGAAGCGGGACACTAAATCATACTTAATCGATCTCTCCAACAAGAGGACTTAACAATCCTCAATATATATGCCCCGAATGTGGGAGCTGCCAAATATTTAAACCAATTAATAACCAAAGTGAAGAAATACTTAGATAATAATACACTTACACTTGGTGACTTCAATCTAGCTCTTTCTACCCTCGATAGGTCTTCTAAGCAAAACATCTCCAAAGAAACGATACCTTTAAATGATACACTGGACCAGATGGATTTCACAGAAATCTAAAGAACTTTACATCCAAACAACTGAATACACATTCTTCTCAAGTGCACATGGAACGTTCTCCAGAATCGACCACATATTGGGTCACAAATCGGGTCTGAACTGATATCAAATGATTGGGATCGTCCCCTGCATATTCTCAGACTATAATGCCTTGAAATTAGAACTAAGGTATCCCTGGGTGGCGCAGGAGTTTGGCTCCTGTCTTTGGCCCAGGGCGCAACCCTGGAGACCCAAGATCGAATCCCACGTCAGGCTCCCAGTGCATGGAGTCTGCTTCTCCCTCTGCCTATGTCTCTGCCTCTCTCTCTCTCTCTCTCTCTCTCTCTCAGTGTGGCTATCATAAATAAATTTAAAAAAGAAAAAAAGAAATAAATTAGAACTTCCCTACAATCCAGCAATTGCACTGTTGGGGATTTACCCAAAGATTCAGATGCAATGAAACGCTGGGTCACCTGCACCCCGATGTGACAAACACTAGTTTATATTTGTACCGTACTAATATACCACCACCATCATATCATGGCCCCACATCATCCACCCCCACACCATCGGCCCCCAGCAAGGACCCAGTGCAACTGCCCCCTGTGGGACATGCTCAGCCTCCCCGGAGTTCTCTGGATACCCTGCTCCCATCAGAAGCCTGATTGTCCCATAGAGAACCCAGGGTTTGCAGGGAGGAAGGAAGGCAAGGATCCCCGAAGGGTGGGTGCAGGTGAGTGGTGCAGAGGACACATTGGGCCCTGCCTCCGCCCACTGTCCCTCTTGGAGGGTGGAACACCCTGCACAGGACACCAGCCCCTAACCCAGAGGGACCTGTGCTGACCTGGCCCCACACTCTGTGCGGGCTGAGTTGATTTGAGCCCCACCCAGGCCCAACAAAAATACTAATGGGATCCAGGCCCCCATGGTCCTGGCCAGCCCTGGATTCTGGCCCCAGGCTGAGCGAGCCCTCTCACAGCTGGATGTGGCCTCCTGGGCCCAGGGTGTGTCCCACAGATCCAGATCGCTGACCTAGGGCAGGCCGGGGGATCCTGGGACACCCCAGTGTGGGGAGAGGATGGATAGGCTGGTTGGCCCCACCCGACCCCACACCAGAAGGTAGGTATTGGTGCCCCAGAGGGCGCAAGGCCGGGGTCCATCTGCCCAGCGGGGGCCCAGTGCAGGAGCCCATGAGCTGCAGGTCCAGGTCATTTCTGCTGTCCTCAGAACAGTCACTCAGGCTGAAATCTCAGGACACATGCTCCCACCCGGAGTCCGCACATGCTCCCACAATGTGGACTCTAGCACCTGCCCCCCCACACCGTGTGATTCTTGCCCTCCCCAAAGGGACAGAAAGGTCTTCCTCCCCAGGGGAAGGTGCGCAATAGGCTCTGAGCCCGTTTGCTGTAGAAAGTCAATAAAGTGTTGTGGTGTGAAAATGCACAGCCAGCCCATTTCTGTGTCTCCCAGAACTCTGTGCATGGGGTGTGGAGAGACACCCAGAGAGGAGGAGGGGGCACCATCCAGGCCCCAAACAGCCCCAGGAGGGGCGCCACCAGGTACACACAGCTGACGTCCCCACGTGCCTTCCAGGGGCGGCCAGACGCCAGGGTCAGGACTCCACAGACTTTACTTGGACTCAGGCTGTGCCCCCCGGGCCAGGAAGGGCTGGGACAGAGTGACAGCCAGGGAGTTTCAGATCACCAGTGTCTGTGCACATCAACCTGGGAGGTCTGTGCTCCCTCTGTCCAGAGGGCCGAGGATGGCCGAGTTCTGGGGCACTTCCTCCCCTCTGCGCATCCCTGTGCCTGTATGCCTGAGGCACAGAGGGCCTGTGGGGTGGTCAGCGTGGCCCTGGAAGGGATGTCAGGACACCAGGCCCTGGTGTTGTGCCCAAGATTGCAAATCAGGGAAACCACCAAGGAGCCCACATTGATGGAAACTCCTGAGGGTTTCTTTACAACCTGGAGCTTGGGTCTAATTGCACCCGACACAGCAGAGCAGGGACATGGATCCTGAGACTAAGAAGCATAGCAGCTTTATAGGGGCCAGTGGCCCATGGGATACACAGAAAGTTGCACAGTCATGCCGGGCCACACGCAGGTGGCCGATTGAATTACACCAACCCTATAGTATCCACTTGAGCTGGAATATTACTTTGGTCAGAATTGTCGCACAGTTTTGGGGGGCACAAAGAAGAGTTACATTGTTATGAGCCGATTTCTGATTAGGGTGAGCCCAGCGTCCTGACTAGGCTGGGGCAGCACCTTAAGCAATAAGCAGGTCATGTGGGGGTCATAGGGGAGGTGGCGGGTGTAGCACAAAATGAAATCAGTCCTGCTCTGCTTGTCCAGGGGTAGGGGAATTTGTTAACTTTCCTGGGTCCCACACTTGCAGCTCATGCACCGGGGTCACCCTCACCAGGTGGACTCAGCCTGCATACCTTGTGGTGCTGGATCTCTCATGCCAGCCTGTGGAGGACACCCTCCTCGCCCTAGTGAGTAGGGGCTGGGTGAGCATGGGGCTTGCCAGAAGGCCAGGCAGCACAGGGGATGGAGAACCCCAGCCCTGACCCCAACTCGACTCCCACACACAGGCAGCAACAGGGATCCCTGCCATGGGCAGCCAGCTCCTCAGGATATCCCCCCAAGGCGCCGCTGAGGTCTGGCTCCCTGCTGGAGAGGTATTGGGGAGAAGAGAAGCAGCCAGCGCTCAGCGGGACCCCCTGCTGGACATGGGAATTTGGCTGAGTGGGAACTTCAAGCTCAGCTGACCCTCCAGCTGAAAGTCACTTCAGGAGCAAGCCCCGAGTTGACAAGGAGAGCCCAGCTATCTGCCCAGCGCCACCACCAGAAATGATGTTGTGCCAGCCATTTCGGCACTTGGGTGACCCAGCCAGAGGGTCAGATAGCTGCACGTGATAACTGCATGTGATAGACATACACACAACCCAAAACCAACAAAAGTCCGAATTCCCCCAATGTTGTCAAACAGCAGCTGGATGGTTACATACACGACGCTGTGGCCCCCAATAGGATACATGAAAAAAAAAAAAGGATACATGGAAGACGCTATAAACCATGACTGCAGAGGTACTGGAGGCACGGAGATGTGCCTGCTGGGTTTCTAAAAGGAGCACAGAGAGGCAGGAAGCATCCTACGGAGGGAGTGCCCCTCCTAGGAAAGGACACCAGGTCCCTGTGAAGACGATGGATGGTGAAATTTGTCCTCCTCTCTTTCAGCTTCTGGTTTTCCTCCTCTTTTGTTCTTCCTAATTCTAGTTTAGCCTCCACCCTGCATCCAAGACAATGACCAAAGAGGCTTCGTTATGACATCGCGTCGTAAAAGGAGGACGATCCCTGGCTACCGGGTTGAGAAATAGTCATTGCCTAGCTGTATGCTGATCCTCCGAACTCGTGGCTTCACAGCTCTTCTCTCCCTGCAGAATGAGGGGAACCACAGGTCTTACAATGAAAGACGCCCACTTCCACTGGGGCGGGACTATCCCTTGTGGAGGATGTCATCTGGGCCAAGTAGTGCAAGCGGGGCGATCAAGAATAGTTCGCAGGTGAGACATAAGCAAACACTTACCTTTGATGTCATGCTTTATTTGTTCATCCATTTATTATTTGTTAAATATTTTCGTTTCATGTCCTCTCTATACCCAACATGGAGTTCAAACTCACAACCCTGAGATCAAGATCCCCCAACCAGGCCAGCCAGGCACCCCAGTGCCATGTTTCAAAACTCTTTGCTTCCTTGCCTATCTCTGCATCGAACTGGAACATTGAGTCCTTGACGGGAAGCTTTAGTTACCTTCGAATCCTAGAACGTTCTCACTGTATCCCAATCCTAGATTGACATTTACCATTGAATAGCACTTTAAATAAATAGTCAGTAAAATAACTACTACAGTAAAGGAAATTATCAACTTTTCATTTGTTTGGGCCCTGCTCCCTGGGCTCCCAGGGAAGCTATGGTTTCTTTCACATTGATCAGGTCCAAATGACTCCACCACACCTCAAAGCGTGGGCTCAGTTTCTGCCCTGACACATGCAAGACCCCTGCTTCAATTAACATGTATCAATCAATCAAAGAGAGCCTGACCGGCTCAGTGTGGTTCGTAAGAACAGGGGACTCTTGTTCTTGTGGTAGCAAGTTCAAGCCCCATGTTGGCTGTAGAGATTACAGAAAAAAAAATATTAAAAAAAATCAATTAGTTGATCTTGGGGAGACACAGCCCCGGATCCCACAAGAGCAGAGAGCCAGCTGACGGGTCTACGCACAATATTATAAGCAGCAGTGCACAAAATCTGAACTTTCAGAAGTCTCCTAGAGTGGGGGACACACCAGCCTTAAGGTATTTAGGTGGAGAATTGGGGGGCAGTCCCTGGAGCGACAAGGTGGGCTCAGGATCCCAGGGGTCCCAAGGACGGTGGCGCCAACTGTTCCCAGGCACAGGAGCAGGAACCTGGCTGAGAGCAGCGGGACTCAGGCCAGCTGTCTGCCCTGTGTGGCCATAAGCTACAAACCCCTGTGCAGTCACGGGGCCCAGTTCCTGGGACAGGCCAGCAAAGGACAGGAGTGCAAGGACACCCTCCCGGGCAGGAAGAGCACAGGTCTCCACCAGGGCAGCCCCTAAAATTTGAAGTTTTAAAATTCAGTCACTTGTCTGTGTGGAGGCTGAGAAAATTGAGGCCGTTGCACTTTAAGTTCACGGTTAGCACAAGTACTGCCATCCCAGGACCCTGTGAATAAGAGCTAAAATTTACATTACTTCAGTTACAGGAAAAAAAGAAAAAAACACCTTACAGCTTAAGGTCCCAGAAAGACCCATATTAGAATGAGAACAGAGCTCAATGCCCTGAAGGCCTCATATCAAAATGTAAACAGAACTTGAGGAATTCCGCCAGCCCTTCTGGAGGTCCCTGAGACCAGCCCTTAAAACTAAGCTAAAACCCACCTCGGGGTCCAAGTCCCTGCTCCACTGTATGGGGTATACTTGGACCCAAGCTGGATTTTGTAAATCAACCCTCGTGTGTTAGCATCAGTGTCAGCTCCTTAGTTGTTTCTCCGATTCGCAATCTTGGGCACAGCACCCCCAAGTCTCCTCCCTACCTGGGCTGTTCCCCTGTCCCCTCCCACCCAGGCTGACCCTCAGTCACCTCCCGCCCACAACAGCTCGGCACAGGCCCTCACAGAGGTCCCACAGCCACGGTGGGCACTCTGGTCGTCCCCGGCCTCCCAGGAGAAGAAAGGACGTTTCGGCAGGACACACTCCCATAGTGTCCCCAGGGCTCCCTGCCCACGATGGCAGCTGGTGACAGGCCGGTGTCTGTGTCCCTGACGCCGGCTCTTCCTCCCCGGTTATCCCACAGGAAATGAAGGAGGAGGCCTCCTCTCCTCCAGGGACATCACGCAGATAGGCCTGGACATCAACAGGACGTTCGGCAGCAAAATCATGTTTTGGGACTGCTAGGGGGTGGGGTGACGCTGCTGAGTCAGGGGGCTTCAGGGCCCCGGGGGAGGCCCAGGGGCTTCTGGGTAGGGAACACGGGGCTTAAGAGGCAGGGGGAAGCAACAGCAGCCAACAACACACCACTGTATGGCAGGGTGCCTGGGGTGACTTCCGTGTCCCAACCCCTGGGGCTTCGGGGATGAGGAGGTCACTACATTGGCGCCTCTAGGGGTTTCCATGGGAGCTGAAGCCCACAGGGGCGAGGGACGGCCCCTTGAAAAGCAGTGGGCTGCAGTGGGGTACGTAGAGGGCAGTAACTGGACCTGGGGGCCAGGCGGCATGGCCATGGCTGGGGCAGGACACACATCAGTCCGATGAGGGTCGGACGGGTCAGGGTGACACCCACATTCCGTGTTTATATATATCTAAATTCTATGCATTTAATTTGAGACAATTTGCAATTTGTAAACATACATTGTATGATGACCCCCAGATAATGACCCCGGTCCAGCCAGCGCCATGCACTGACCACACAGGGCCCCAGGGGCAGGTGTCACAGCAAACCTCAGACTGGGGTCGCCTTTATCTGTAGACGTATCCCTGTGCATCTGAGAGGAAGTGGATGCCCTGTGTCGGCAGGCCCCCCACGCCACCCCCTCATTCCCCACCCCCACACCATCCCCCTTCATCTTCATCCCAAATGGCATCCCACCTATACCATCCCCCTCACACCCATACTCCCACACACAATCCCCACCCACACTATACCCCCCACCTTTCCCCCTACAACATTCCCCACACTCCACCACCATCATGCCCCTGCCCCCACAACATCTACCCCCACACCAACGACCCCAGCAAGGACCCAGTGCTGCTGCCCCCTGTGGGACATACACAGCCTCACTGGGGTTCTCTGGATACCCTGCTCCCATCAGAAGACCGGGTTTCCCATAGAGTACACAGGGGTTGCAGGAGGGAGGGAAGGCAGGGAGCCCCCAACAGGGTGGGTGCAGGTGAGTGGTGCAGAGGACCCACTGTGCCCTGCCTCCACCCAGTGTCCTTCCTGGAGGGTGGCACACCCTGCATAGGACACCAGCCCCTAACCCAGAGGGACACGGGCTGGCCTGGCCCCGGGCTCTGTGGGGCTGGGGTGATTTGAGCCCCCCCCCCAGGTCCAACACAAAGACTAACGTGATCCAGCCCCCCATGGCCCTGGCCAGCCCAGGATTCTGGCCCCAGGAGGAGAGAGCCCTCTCACAGCTGGATGTGTCCTCTTGGGCCCTGGGTGTGCCACACAGATCCAGGTCACTGACCTAGGGCAGCCTTGGGCATCCCAGAACACCCCAGGTTGGGGAGAGAAGGGGTAGGCTGGTGGGCCCCACCCGCACCCACACCAGGAGACAGGCTCCACCAGTTTCTGGGGCCCCAGGGCGCCCGAGACCGGGGTCCAGCTGCCCTGTGGTGACCCAGCGTAGGAGCCCATGAGCTGCCGGTCCAGGTCAGCTCTGCTGTCCTCAGAACAGTCTCTCATGCGGAAACCTCAGGACATGTCCCCACCCGGAGTCCAAACATGCTCCCAGGTGGGGGATTCCAGCACCCGCCCCCGCCCCACATGTGATTCTTGCACTCCCCAAAAGGACAGAAATGTCTCCCTCCCTAGGGTAAGGCGAGCACCCTAGGCTCTGAACCCCTTTGCTGTAGAAATTCAATAAAGTGTTGTGGTGCGAAAATGCACAGCCAGCCCGTTTCTGTGTCTTCCAGGACTTTGTGCAGAGGGCGTGGAGAGACCCTGAGAGAGGAGGAGGGGGCTACATCCACGCCCCAAACAGCCCCTGCAGTTGCGCTGCCAGGCACACTCAGCTGACGTCCCCACGTGCCTTCCGGGGGCGGCCAGATGCCAGGGTCAGACCCCACAGACGTTACTGGGACTCAGCCTGTGCCCCGCAGGCCAGGAGGGGCTGGGACAGAGTGACAGCCAGAGAGGTTCTGGTCACCAGGGTCTGTGAAAAGCGACCTGGGAGGTCTGTGCTCCCTCTGTCCAGGGACCTGGGGCTGGCCGGGTTCTGGGGCACTTCCTCCCCTCTCCGCATCCCCGTGCCTGTGTGCCTGGGGCACAGAGGGCCTGCGGGGCAGTAGCGTGGCCCTGGAAGGGATGTCAGGACAACAGGCCCTTGTGTTGTGCCAAGGTTGCTAATCCGAGAAACCACCAAGGAGCCCACACCGATGCAAACTCCCGAGGGTTTCTTTACAAGCTGGAGCTTGGGTCCAAGTGCACCCGACACAGAGGAGTAGGGACTTGCACCCTGAGACTAAAAGGCGTAGCAGCTTTATAGGAGCTAGTGTCCCATGGGAACGCTGAAAGATGCATAGTCATGTCGGTCCACACGCAGGTGGCCGATTGAATTACACTTTACCCTATAGTATCGACTTGAACTGGCCTATTACTTTGGTCAGAATTGGCGCGCAGTTTTGTGAGGCACAAAGCAGTGTTACATTGTTATGAACCGATTTCGGATTAGGTTGTGCCCAGCGGCTTGAGTCGGGTGGGGCAGCGCCTTAAGCCACAAGCAGGTCTTGTGGGGTCATAGGGGAGATGGCAGGTGGAGTACAAAATTGAATCATTCCTGCTCTGCTTGTCCAGGGGAAAGGGATTTTTGTTAAATTTCCTGGGTCCCACACTGCTGCTCACGCACATGAGCCACCCTCGCAAGGTGTACTCAGCGTGCACACCTTGTGGTGCTAGATCTCTCACACCAGTCTGTGGAGGATACCCTCCTCGCCCTAGTGACTAGGGGCTGGGTGAGCATGGGGCTCGGCCTGAAGGCCAGGCAGTACAGGAGACCGAGGAACCCTAGCCCCATCCCCACACACACTCCCAAACACAGGAAGCCCCAGGGCACCCCCCCCCATTGGCAGCTGGTGTTTAGGAGCTCCCGCCAGGGTGGCCCGAGGTCTGGCTCCCTGATGGAGAGGCATCAGGGAGAAGGTAAGCAGCCAGCACATTGCAGGACCCACTGCCCCACATGGGAATATAGCCAATCCGGACCTTCCACAAAGTGAAGGAAACAACCAAACCTAAAAGGCAACATACAAAATGAGAGGAGATATTTGTAAACAACACATCCAATAAATATTTACTATCTAAAATACATAAAGCAAATATAAATCTCAACATCCTAAACACAAATTATCCAACTGCAGATGGGCAGAAGACATGAATGGACTTTGTCTCTGACAAGACATCCAGATGGCCACCAGACACACACGGAAAGACACTCAGCGTCACCCATCAGCAGAGAAATGCAAACCACATCCACAATGAGATGTCACCTGACAGCCGTCACAATGGCTAAAATTAACAACACAAGAAACAACAGTGCAGTGCAGTGTTAGGTGTTGGTGAGGCTATGGAGAAAGGGTAGCCCCCGTAAACTCCTGGTGGGCATGCAAAGATGTGCAGTCACTGTGGAAAACAGTGTGGAAGGTCATCGAAAATTTAAAAATAGGGGATCCCTGGTGGCGCAGCAGTTTGGCGCCTGCCTTTGGCCCAGGGCGCGATCTTGGAGACCCAGGATCGAATCCCACATTGGGATCCCGGTGCATGGAGCCTGCTTATCCCTCTGCCTGTGTCTGTGCCTCTCTCTCTGTGACTATCATAAAAAAAATTTTAAAAAAGAAGTTAAAAATAGAGCTATCCTACGATTCCAAAAATGCACAGCTAGGTATTTATCCTGAGAATACAAAAGTAGTTTAGTAGATTTGAAGAAGGACATGCAGCCCAGTGTTGGTAGCAGCGTTATCAGCAACAGCCAATCTGTGGATACACCCTAGATGCCCATCGACAGATGAATGGGCAGAAAGACGTGATAAATATACACACTGCGACATCACTGGGTCATCAGAAGGGATGAAATGAAGCCATTTACAATGACGTGGGAGAAGTGGAAAGGACTTATTCTAAATGAACTCAGTCAGAGAAAGACAGATACCAAATACCATACAATTGCATTCACATGTGAATTTTAAGAAACCAAACAAACTGGCAAAGGGGAGGAGGAGGGAATGAGAGAAGCAAACCAAGTTACACACTCTTAACCACAGAGAATAAACTAATCAATACCAGAGGAAGGTAGGGGGGAAGAGGAATCAGGGGATGGGGATAGTGGAAGTCACCTCTGACCAGTACCAGACGTTGTATTCAAGGGTTGAATCACTATGTGGTAAACCTGAAACTATATCACATCATACTGTGTTTACAAAGAGGAATTCAAGTAAAACTTTAAAATAATAATTGGTAGTATTGATGAAACGTGCGCACAAGAGATAAAATCAGAAAAGCAACTGAAAATCCAAAGAGTCTTTAGAGTCACAAATCCCCTCCTTAGCTCAGCTCAGGAGAAGCCTGCCATGCCTTCACCCCAGCAGAAGCCTGGATTTTGATTCTCTGGGGAAGCCCTGACTTGGTGGAGTCAGGCTATCTTTGAACCCAAAACCTAAATAGAGTGCATAAAACTAAACTGCCCAAGATACTAGGAGTCCCAGTGCAGGCACATGCCAAGACCCAAACTCTAACCATACACAGACATAACCCTAACCCTACACTTAAGCCTAATGTTAACCTAACCCTTAAACAAGACCTAACAGTAATCAAAACCAAGCACAAACCCCAAGACCGAAACGCATTCACTGAACCTTCCTGCCAACCCTCACCCTAACTCCTAAACCTATTCTAAACCCTTAAGCCGGGATCCCTGGGTGGCGCAGCGGTTTGGCGCCTGCCTTTGGCCCAGGGCACGATCCTGGAGACCCGGGATCAAATCCCACGTCAGGATCCTGGTGCACGGAGCCTGCTTCTCCCTCTCCCTCTGCCTGTGTCTTTGCCTCTCTCTCTGTGTGTGTGACTGTCATAAATAAATTTAAAAAAAATAAAAAAAAATAAACCCTTAAGCCTGACCCCTACCTTAAATCTAACCCTAACCTCTAAACCTAAGCTTAACTTAATGTACTCAAATCCTATTCCTAACCTTAACCTGTACCCTAATCCTAACGCTCTAATACTAATCCTATTTCATACCCCAAACTCTACCCTAACCCGTACCCTAAAACAAACCCCTAACCCACTCCCTGACCGTATCTCTAACCCTCTTCCAAAACCGTACCCTGACCCTGACCTGACCCTAACCCTAACCCCTAACCAAACACTAACCCTAACCCTAGCCCTAACCCCTATCCTAAACCTAACCCTCGCCCTAACCCTAAACCTAGCCCTAAGTATAACCCTAACCCCTCACCCTAAACCCTAACGATAACTCACACCCTAACCCCTAACCCTCACTGCAAACCTAAGCCCAACCCTAACTCTAACCATAACCCTAACCCCAAATCCTAACCTCCTGCCCTAATCCCTAGAGCCTGAACCCTAACCCTAACACTAAATCCTGTCCCTTACCCTAACCCCCATCCTAACTCTTAACTACTGACCATTACCCTTATGCCTCACCTAACCTCTAATCCGTAACCATAAGCTTAATCACTAACCCCTATCATCTACCCTAAGGCTAACCACCAACTATCCCTCTCCGCTAACCCTACCATTCATTCTACCCTTTCACTTACCCTGTGGTTCTGAGGAGTCCCTTCTGATGTGGCCCCCAACGGCTCCTCCAGAGTCCTCCAGGGGGTCCTGAGGAAGCCGGGCTCCTGTGAGTGTGGACGTGGCCCCACGTGTTCCTGAGTCATAGTCAGCGGGTCCTGAGGAAGCCGGGTCTCCTGTCACTGTGGACTATGCCTCACATCCTCTGGAAGCCTCACAGCATGTCGTCAGGAGGCCGCGGGCTCCTGTCAGCCTGGACATGGCCCCACGTCCCCCAGAAAACTCACCGCAGGTCCTGAGGAGGCTGTGGGCTCCTGTCAGCATCGACACAGCCCCATATGTCCCGAAGCCAAAGTGCAGGTCCTGAGGAGGACAGGGTTCCTCTCAGGGTTGACGTGGCCCCACATTTTCCTCAAGCCTCACATAAGACCTGAGGAGGCTGGGGGCTCCTGTCAGCATGGATATGGCCCCAAATCTTCCCAAACCTTCACAGTGGGTCTTGAGGAGGCTGGAGACTTCTGTCAGTGTGGATGTGGCACCCACATTTTTCTTAGGCCTCACGACAGGCCCTGAGAAGCCTGGGGTTTTCTGTCCACATCGACACATCCCCATATTTCCCCAAATCTACACTGGTGATCCTAGGAAGTCAACGTCCTGTTGTGTCTATGTGGCCCCAATTCCTCCCGAAGCGTCACCGAGGGTTCTGAGGAGGCCGGGGCTCCTATAACCATGAATGTGGCCCCCAGCTTCCAGAAGCCTCAACTTATGTCCTGAGGGGCCCGGGAGCTCCTGCCAGAGTGGACGCAGTGCCACATCTTCCTGAAGCATCCCCGCAGGTCCTGAGGTGGCTCAGGGGCTCCTGTCAGCATGGATGCGGGCCCATATCTTCCTGAAGCCTCCCCGCGGGTCCTGAGGCTGCTCAGGGGCTCCTGTCAGCATGGATGCGGGCCCACAATTTCCTAAGCCTCCCCGCGGTTCCTGAGGTGGCTCAGGGCTCCTGTCAGTGTGGATGTGGGCCCACATCTTCCTGAAGCCTCCCCGTGGGTCCTGAGGCGACCTCAGGGCTCCTGTCAGGGTGGATGCGGGCCCACATCTTCCTAAAGCCTCACCGCGGGTCCTGAGGAGACTGGAGCTCCTGTCAGCGTGAACGCGGCCCAATTTCCCCCAAAAGACTCCCGCGGGTCCTGAGGAGGCTGCAGCTCATCAGCGTAGATGCATCCCCACGTCCTCCTCAGGCCTCTCCAGAAGAGGCTGGCTCCTGTTAGTGCAGGCAGAGGAGGCCTACTGCACATGCACACCCCATGGCAGGGGCCTGGTCTCGGGCAGCCCCTGCTGGAAGCTCAGGCACTGCAGGAGGCTGTGCAGGAGGCAGCGGGTGCTCCATGGACCCCACCTGCCTTCTTTCAGGCTCCAAATGGGGCATGTTAGCTTTAGAAACCTCTCACTGAAAAGGAGCCCAACACCTGGCTTCCCCAGAAATACTTAAGGACAAGGAATTGCAGCCCACAGGACGTGAAATGAAATGTGGACCAGACTTTTACCACGTCCTGGAAATCTCACATACCCTCATCCACTGTGGGCGGGACTGTGGGCAGGTGCAGCAGCCCTGGAAACAGTGTGGAGGCCCCTGAGGAAGTTACAAATAAAGCCGCCCTGCGACCAGCAGTTGAAAGGCCTGGAGTTCACTCAGAAGATACAGATGCAGTGAGACTCAGGACACCTGCACCCTAATGTCCACAGCAGCCGTGTCCACATTAGTCACACTGTGGGAGGAGCCTCGGTGTACCCGGGCTGATGATGGATAAAGAGGATGGGAAATAGATGATGGTCATAAAGAGAGGAATGGTACTCAGCTATCAAAGAGAAGGAAATCTTGCCATTTGCAATGATGTGGATAGAACTAAAGGGATCATGTTAAGTGAAATAAGTCAGTCTGGAAAGAGAATGACCGTGTGGTGTCATTCATAGGTGAAATTAAAGAAGTAAAGCAGATGAACTACTGTGAAGGGAAGGAAAAACAAATAAGATGAAAATAGATGTAGGACATACAGACTCTTAATGATAGGAAACAAACTGAGGGTCGCTGGAGGTGGCGGGATAACAGGGGACCAGCATGAAGGAGGGCACGTGATGTCTCGGGCACTGCTGTTATCTCCAATTGGTGAATCCCTGAATTCTTCCTCTGAAAGTATAATATAATATATGTTAATTAATTGGGTTTAAATTAAATTAAGTTAAAAAAATCAGTTGTATCAGAGCACATTTCCTTCTGGAATCTCTGTTTTGCTCATTCAGCTTATGCCGGGACCACCCCACGTGGGTCTGGTTTATCTAAGTAGGCTCCACGCCTCATCCATGGCCCAGCCCACGGAGAGAACTCACGACCTTGAGATCAGGACCAGAGGTGAGGTCAGGAGTCCGATGCTTAACCGATGGAGCCAGCCGGGGGCCTGAGAACCACACTACTTTATCCTGTGTCTCTGTGATATCGTTTGAAATCAGAAAGTGATGCGTCCCACTCTGTCGTGCTTCTCAAATACTGATTTGCTGTTCGGGGTCATTTGTTGGAGGGAATGGGTGTTATGGGTTTTTTTTTCTTATTTCTAAGATCTGCCACCATGATTTGATAGGAATGACATTGAAACTGAGGGTCGCTTCAGGAACTGTGGACATTTTCACAAGATGAGGCTCCCACCCCACAAGCCCAGGACAGCCTCCCAGAGCCTGGTATGGCTCAGTGTACATGTCTTGTGCTCCTTTGGTTCAGTCTCATTATCTATTCACCTTGATGCTCCTGAGAAGGGCGTCACGTCCTTCCTTTCCTTCCTGAGTGCTCATTGTCGGGACACAGCAAAGCTACTCTGTTCTGTAGGGTCAGTTTGTGTCCCGTGACTTTACTGAACTCACTCCTTATTTCTAACAGGTTTTGGTGGAGACTCTCGGGTTTCCTGTTTCTAGTACCGCGTCTTCAGCATATAGGGACAGTGTGACGTCCCACTTCCAGGTGTGGAACCTTTGCTGTTTACAGCTTCTCGGTGGTTTCTCAGATTCTCAATCTTGGGCACAGTAGTCTGAGATAAAAAAACAAACCAAAAGAAGCTCGGATGCGGGCAGAGTGAAAGCAGGGTTCTGAGAGAAGCGGCAGAGACCCGGGGGCTTGGGGGCTCTTCTGTGGAGGGCCTGCAGACTGGGGGGTGGAATGCTTAGCCCCAGAGCCAGAGGACCCAGCGTCCCCACCCGCATCCTGCCCATCTGCGCCGAGTCTCAGGGAGCAGCACAGCACTGCCCGATGGAGGCCAGAATGGATGATGCCCACCCCGCCTCTGACCTCACAGGTGAATCTCCCAGGCAGATGTACACCAGGGCCCATCCCCAGACCTGGCACAGACTACTCGCTGCCACCAAGTTTTTGGACCACTGAGGCTGCAGAGCTTCAGCTCTGCCTGGAATATAGGGTCTAGCTTCCTTTGTACTTTTTGCTTTATTTTCATTTATTTTCTTTGATGCTATTTTATTAATTGCCTTATTTTAATTTTTATGTATGTACCTTATTTATTTCTCATTTTTACTTTCATGGTTCTTTAATTGTGATTCATATCTTGGGATTTAGAATCTTTTAACAAGCAGGGCAAAATAATCAGGTGTTTTTTTTGGAGGGCAGTTGTTATTGATTTTCTTGGTTTTTCTGTTTCTTCCCTCTTTCTTTTCTGGAAAAAGTAATGAGATGGCGAAATTCACCTCCATAAAATAACATGAGGTAGTACTCAAAGTCAAGAAGTCCATCAATACACATATAGGATGTCTAACTACAGTTTAAAACAATGATTATAAAGATAGCAGCTGGGCTGGACAAAAAGCACAGAAGAAAACTAGAGAATCCCTTACTGTAGAAATAAAAGAAGTAAAATCTAGTCAGGCCAATGTTACAAATGCTATAACTGAGGTGCAGTCCCAAGGGGAAGCCTTAAAAAAAAGGAAGTTTATGGACCACAGAGGCAGACGTAGGGAACTCAGCCACTTATTAAAACAATAACATTCATATCATAGGAGACTCAGATGATGAAGAGAGAGAAAAGGTGGGCCTTGCTCATCCATGAGAAACGACAAATACCCACCATTTGCTTCAACATGGATGGAAGTGGAAGGTATTATGCTGAGTGACGTAAGTCAATCGGAGAAGGACTAACATTGTATGTTCTCATTCACTTGGGGAATATAAATAATAGAGAAAGGGAATATAAGGGACGGGAGAAGAAATGTGTGGGAAATAACAGAAAAGGAAGACAGAACATAAAGACACCAAACTCTTGGAAAAGACTAGGGCTGAGGGAAGTGGAGGAGGGCAGGGTTGGGTGTGAATGGGTGAGAGGCACTGAGGGGGACACTTGACGGGATGAGCACTGGGTGTTATTCTGTATGTTGGCAAATTGAGCACCAATAAAATGTAAATTTATTATTTAAAAAAAAGAAAGAAAGAAAGAAAGAGTGGCACCTGTGTGGCTCAGTCAGTTAAGCTTCTGCTTTAGGCTCAGATCATGATCCTGGTCCCAAGTCAGGCTCCCTGTTCAGCAGGGAACCTGCTGCTCCCTCTCCCTCTGCCCCTCTTGCTCATGCTTTTTCTCTCCTCTCTCTCTCAAATAAATAAATAACATCTTTGAAAAACAAACAAACAAACCCACAAGGAAGAGAAATCTCCCATGTAGAAGAATTTCAAACAATTTGTGCAGACATTCCACCCTCAAGTGCATGAGCATAGCTTACCAATCTTCTGTGGGGAATACACATAGTAACTTCCTTCTACAAAATATATTATGAAAAACTTAAAATGATAATGATAATATAATAACTCATAATAATAATAATAATAATAATAATCACTTTACTACGAAGAAATATGACAAACACTACCTCAGCAAGATGATCACATCGATGCCAAGACTGATAAATCCTGTTGATAGTATCTATCCTTTATATGATATAATGAAAATGGCAGTATATCTCTGTATATAATCCACAAAAACAGTTCAGTCATGAGATAAACCACAGACATGTACCAACTGAGGGAAATTTTACAAAATACTCTACTTCTCAAAGTGTTCCAGTTCAACAACAACAAGCAAAGGCTGAAAGACTGTCACAATGCAGAGGAGCCTAAGAAAACAGGAGGAAAAATGGAGTGTGATATTACGGATGGTAAAGTAGCAAAAACTAAGGAAATATGAATAATGTATGGTCTTTGGTTACCGCGAATATTTTAACTTGATTCATTAGCTATTATTTGTACCGTATTAATATATCAATAATTGGAGAAATTGAGTGCAAGGGCATGTGAATGCACTGTATTATCTTCTCAATTTCCCTATAAATCTTTTTTTCCTAATAAATAAGATTTATTTTGAAAATTGACTTAAATGATTCAGTCTCCAAGTGTGAAGACATTTTAAGAATCGTTGAATTAACTTTTGCCTTATTCTTAAAGAGTTCCTTTGATGGGAACAAAGTAATTTTATATCAGAAGGAAAGAAAAAGACTTATGAACATGTATAATGCCTCCTCAACCTGAAAAGCAGTAAAGGATAATAAATAGCAAAAATCAGATAAGAATACTTGTATTATAATAGACACCATATTGCAAGTGCATTTAAAATTAGCAATGCATAACATTTATTTCCTTGACATTTGTCTTCCAGAGAGTTCAAAGTGTTTCAGTGTCTGTTGAAATAGCGGAAGAATCTTAGGGAAGAATCCGTTGCATAATAATAGGACCATTGGTATTAATGCCTCTAAGTTGTTTCCAGATCCTTAAAGATGCATTTCCTGAGGAGTGACTGAGCTGTGAAGAAAGAGATGAGAAACCCTCATCCCTCTGAAATACTTGTGTCAGAATATTTTAAGCATAGTACTACGGATAGTAAATTATCCTTATTAACAGAAAATACATCTCAGATTGGAATCTGAGCAATCAGTGGAGCAGAGAAAAAAGGCTTTGACTCGCTCTTCATCTTTTATTTATTTTTTTTAAATTTTATTTATTTATGATAGGCACACAGTGAGAGAGAGAGAGGAAGAGACACAGGTAGAGGGAGAAGAAGGCTCCATGCACCGGGAGCCCAATGCGGGACTCGATCCCGGGTCTCCAGGATTGCGCCCTGGGCCAAAGGCAGGCGCTAAACCGCTATGCCACCCAGGGATCCCCATGCTCTTCATCTTTTAAAGAGAAAGGACAGCTTTTCTACTACAAAGTCAGTTGTCAAGATAGCCTTAGGGAATAAGAGTCTGTAGCATCGAATCCAGCTGCACAGCTGGGATGCCCACACCCCAGCTCTTCCTGACCCAAAATCTCTAGGCCTGACCTCCAACAAACACTGCCATGCTGAGGTCATTTGCAATTGCTCTCTCAGGAGCTCCCGGGAAGGTGAAGGAGCTAGATAGGAGGGGAGGGGATGCAATGAGGCTGAGAAAATGAAGGTCTTTCCACTTTAAGTTCAGCGTTTGAACAACTCCATCCATCACAGGCCCCAGTGAAAAAGAGCTGAAATTTACATTACTTCAGTTACAGTAAAAAAAAAAAAACAAAAGTTTACAGCTTAATGACCTAGAAAGCCCCACAATTGAATAAGAACTGAACCCACGCCAAGGGATGGAGGTGTCTATTAGAATGAGAACAGAGGTCAATGCCTTGAAGGCCCCATATCAAAATATAAACAGAACTTGAGGAATTACTCCAGCCTTTCTGGAGGTCTCCGAGACAAGCCCTTAAAACTAAGCAAAAACCCACCTCGGGGTCCAAGTTCCTGCTCTGCTGTGTCGGGTGTACTTGGACGCAAACTCGAGTTTGGAAATCAACCCTTGTGGGTTTGCATCAATGTCAGCTCCATAGTGGTTTCTCGGATTTGCAATCTTGGTCACCACACCCCCATGTCACCTCCCACCTGGCTGAACCCCTATCCCCTTCCACCCAGGGTGACAGGCAGTCACATCCCCGCCCACAACAGCTGGGCACAGGCCCTCACACAGGTCCCACGGGTACAGTGGGCACTCCTGTCATGCCCGGCCTCCCAGAGGAAGGAAGGAGGTTTCAGCAGGACACACACCCATGGTGGCCACAGGGCTCCCTGCCCAGCATGGCAGCTCGTGACAGGTCGGGGTCTGTGTCCCTGACGCCTGCTCCTCCTCCCCGGTTTTCCCAAAGGAAATGAAGGAGGAGGCCCTGGTCTCCTCCAGGGACATCACGCAGGTAGACCTGGACGTCAGCAGGACGTTCGGCAGCCACATCATATATTAGGACTGCTAGGGGTCGGGTGAGGCTGCTGGGCCAGGGAGCTTTGGGGCCCTGAGGGAGGCCTGGGGCCTTCTGGGTAGGGAAAACTGAGCTTCTGAGGCCGGGGGAGCAATAGCAGCTAAAAACACACTGCTCCATGGTAGGATGCTGGGGATGACTCACGTGCCCACACTCCCGGTGCCTCGGGGATGAGGAGGCCACTAGGATGGGGCCTCCAGGGGTTGCCATGGGAGCTGAACACCAAAGGGGAGAGGGACGGCCCCATGAGAAGCAGGGGATGGGGTGGGGGTCGTGGGAGGAGGAACCAGACTTGGGGGCCAGGAGGCATGGCTACGGCTGGAGCAGGACACACATCATCCCATGAGGGTTGGACGGGTCAAAGTGACACCCACTCTCGGTGCTTTATATTATTCTAAATTCTATGCATTTAATTTGAGACAATTTGCAATTTGAAAACATACATATTATGATGACCCCCAGATGATGCCCCCGGTCCAGCCAGGGCCCTGCACTAACAACACGGTGCCCCAAGGGCAGGTGTCACTGCAAACCCCAGACTAGTCGCCTTTAATTGAAGATGTCTCCTTGTGCATCTTAGAGGAAGGAGATGCCCTGTGTCCGCAGGCCCCCCACATCCCCCTCATTCCCCACTCCCACAGCATCCCCCTACATCATCATTCCCAATGGCATCCCACATACACCATCCCCCTAACACCCACACAGCCCCACACAATCCCCACTCACACTATACCCCAACACCATCACCCCTACACCTTCCCGAACACTCCACCACCTTCATACCCATGCCCCCACAATATCCACCACCACACCTTCGGCCCCCAGCAAGGACCTGGTGCAGGTACCCCTGTGGGACATGCTCAGACTCCCCGGGATTCTCTGCATACCCTGCTCCCATCAGAAGCCCAGGTGTCCCATAGAGTACCCAGGGGTTGCACGGAGGAGGGAAGACACAGAGCCCTCAACAGGGTGGGTGCAGGTGAGTGGAGCAGAAGACCCACTGTGCCCTGCCTCCGCCCACTGTCCCTCATTTAGGGCGGCACACCCTGCACAGGACACCAGTCCCTAACCCATGGAGATCTGGGCTGGCCTGGCCCTGGGCTCTGTGAGGGCTGGGGTGATTTGAGCCCCCGCCCTAGGCCCAACACAAAGACCAATGGGATCCAGCCCACATGGCCCTGGCCAGCCCTGGATTCTGGTCCCGGGCTGAGCGAGCCCTCTCACAGCTGGATGTGGCCTGCTGGGCCCTGGGTGTGCCCCACTGATCCAGGTTGCTGACCTAGGGCAGCCCTGGGGATCCCAGGACACCCCAGTGTGGGTTGTGGAGGGGTAAGCCAGTGGGCCCCACCTGTACCCACACCAGGATGTGGGCTCCTCCATGTGCTGGGGCCCCAGAGGGCCCGAGGCCGGTGTCCAGCTGCCCTGCGGGGACCCAGCACAGGTGCCCATGAGGTGCAGGTCCAGGTCAGCTCTGCTGTCCTCAGAACCATCACTCAGGCTGAAACCTCAAGACACATACCCCCAACCGGATTCCACACATGCTCCCAGGTGGGGGACTCCAGCACCCAGCCCCCACCCTGTGTGATTCTTGCCCCCTCTTAAAGGGAGCAAGAGAGGTCTCCCTCCCCCGGGGAAGGCACACAACCACAGCTCTTAGCCCGTTTGCTGTAGAAAGTCAATAAAGTGTTGTGGTGCGAAAATGCACAGCCAGCCCATTTCTGTGTTTCCCAGAACTCTGTGCACGGGGCGTGGAGAGACCCCCAGAGTGGAGGAGGGGGCGCCACCTAGGCCCCAACTAGCCCCTGCAGGGGCGCCGCCAGGCACACACAGCTGAGGACCCCACGTGCCTTCCAGGGCGGCCAGACGCACTGCTGGACATGAGAATGTGGCAGAGCCGGAACATCCAGCTCAGCTGACTCTCCAGCTGAAAGTAACTGCACAAGCGAGCCCCGGGTCTGCCAGGATAGCCCAGCTAACCGCCCAGCGCAAGCACCAGAAATGATGTTGTGCCAACCATTTTGGTGTTTTTTGGTGACCCAGCCAGCGGATCAGATAGCTGCACGTGATAGCTGCATGTGAGAGACACACACACACCTTAAAACCAACAAAAGTCGGAATCCCCCCAATGTTGTCAAACAGCAGCCAGATGCTTACATACACAAAACTGTGGTCTCCAATAGGATACATGGATAACGCTATAAGCCATGACTGCAGAGGTGCTGGATGCACAGAGATGTGCCTGCTGTGTTCCAACAAGGAGGGCAGAGGGGCAGGAAGCATCCTCCGGAGGGGGGGGGCCCCTCCTTGGAAAGGACACCAGGTCCCTGTGAAGGCTACGGAGGGTGAAATCTGTCCTCCTCTCTTTCTGCTTCTGGTTTTCCTCCTAAATGCCATTTTCCTCAATCATATTAGAAGAATTTATTTTATGTTTTCAAATTTACTTTTATTGCAGTCAAATTTGTATGAATACTTTCTTCAGCAAGGGTGTCATACAGGACAGAAGGAGAGATAAACATTTTCCCAGACAGGTTACATATAAAGAAGTTCATGACCACTTAACCAGTCCAGTAAGGAATTTTAAGAGGGACTCTTCTAGTGGGGGAAAAAAAGAGACCAAAAGCAACAAAGACTAGAAAGGCCCAGAGAACGTCACCAGAAACACCAACTCTACGGGTAACACAAATGCACAAAGTTCACATCTTTGTATAGTCACTCTGAATGCTGATAGACTAAATGCTTCAATCAAAAGATATAGGGTATCAGAGAAGCTTAAAAAGTGGATCCGGGATGCCTGGGTGGCTCAGGGGTTGAGCCTCTGCCTTTGACTCAGGGTGTGATCCTGGAGTCTGGGATCGAGTCCCATATTGGGCTCCTGGTGGGGAGACTGCTTCTCTCTCTGCATAATTGTCTGCCTCTCTCTCTCTCTCTCTCTGTCTCTCTGATAAATAAAATTATTATTAAAAAAACAACATCCATCTCTACGCTGCCTACAAGATGCTCACCTTAGACCTATAGACACCAACAGATTGAAAGTCAGGGGATGGAAAATCATCTATCACGCTAATGGATATCAAAAGAAAGCTGGAGGACTCATACTTATATCAGACAAACGAGATTTGAAACGAAACCCTGGGGGACACCTGGTGGCTCAGTGGTTGAGCATCTGCCTTCAGATCAGGGGGTGATCCTGGGATCCCAGGATCGAGTCCCACATCTGCCTCCCCTTAGGGAGCCTGCCTCTCACTCTGCTATGTTTCTTCCTCTGCTCCTCTGTGTATCTCTCATTAATAAATAAATAAAATATTTAAATTTCAAACAAGAAAGAACAAATACTGTAAGAAGAGATGAAGAAGGGCATTATTTCATAATTAAAAAGACTCTCTATCAAGGTCAAACAACAAAATATTTATGCTGCCAACATGGCAGTATCTAAATATAGAAACAAATTAACAACAAAGGTACACAAACTCACTGATAATAATTCAATGTGACAGGGGATTTTAAGACTTATGGCAATGGACCAATCATCTATGCAGAAAATCAAGAGGGAACAATAGCCTTGACACGCCGGACCACAGGGACTCAACAGATATATTCTGAACATTTCATCCTAAAGCAGAATACACATTCCTTTCAAGTGCACATGGGACATTCTCCAGAACAGATCATATCATGGCCCACAAATCAGCCCTCAACAGGTACAACAGGTAGAAGAAGGTTGATATCACACGCTGTACATTTTTGGAACACAACGCTATGAAACTTGAAGTCGACAGTAAAAAAAAAATTTGGACAGACCAAAAATATGTGGAGATTATTAACATCCTACTAGAGAATGGATGGAGCAACCAGGAAATTAAAGAGGAAATTTAAAACAAATGAAAATGAAAACATGTTTCTCCAAACCTCTGGGATGTAGCAAAGGCAGTCCAGAGGGAAGTACATAGCGATAGAGGCCTACCTCAAGAAACAAGAAGTCTCCAATACACACCCTAACCCTACACCTAAAGGAGCTGGAAAAGGAATAGGAAACAAAGCCTAAAGCCTACAGAAGAAGGGAAAGAATAAAGATGAGAGCAGAAATAAACAACACAGAAACAACAAAACAGTAGAATGGAATAAGGAAACTAAGAGCTGGTTCTTCAAAATAATAAAATGGATCAAGCCCTAGCCAGCCTTATCAATGAGAAAAGAGAAAAGACCAAGCAGCCCTGGTGGTGTGGTGGTTTAGTGCCACCTGCAGCTCAGGGCGTGATCTGGAGACCCTGGATCGAGTCCCATGTCGGGCTCTCTGCATGGAGCCTGCTTCTCCCTCTGCCTCTGTCTCTGCCTCTTTCTCTCTCTCTGCATCTCTTTGAATAAATAAATAAAATCTTAAAACTAAAGAGAGAAAAGAGAAAAGACCTAAAGAAATAAAATCACAAATGAGAGAAGAGAGATCACAATCAACACCAGAATAATTAGACTATTAAAAGGGAATACTATGAAATTATATGCTAACAAACTGGGAGACCTGGAAGAAATGGACAAAATACTAGAAATGTGCAAACAAGCAAAACTGTGCAGAGGAGTTTGAATGGCCCCAGGAGCAGCTTGGTGGCGGCGCCTCCTGCAGGGGAAGAGGCTCCATGCGGAGGGGGCTGCGGGGCTCCGGGAGCAACTCGGAGGGGCTTGGGCGGTGGCTCCGCAGTGAGGCGGCTATGCGGCCAGGAGCGAGAATCCAACAGGGCAGGCCCTGGAGCACAGGGCGCCGGGATACAGCCCAGGATTCAGCCTCCCCCGAGACAGGAAGAGGCCCGGAGGGCCCAGGACAGCAAGGACGCTCCTGCCCAGACCTGAGCAGATCAGCGGCCCTGCCCCAGAGCCTCCAGGCCCTGCAGATGGACTGCTCCCAAGCTACTGCGGGGGCTGAATACAGTTTTCCAGAGCTGGCTGGTGCCACTGGGGTTGTTCCTCCTGGGGCCTCAGGGCTTAAACTATCTGCACTGAGACCTGCACCAGGCAGGGGACAGAGCAGCTCCCCCAAGTGCTAACACCTGAAAATCAGCACAACAGGCCCTTCTCCCAGAAGACCAGCTAGATGGATAATTTCCAGGGGAAGTCAAGGGACTTAAAGTATATAGAATCAGAAGATACTCCCCCATGTTTTTTTTCATTTCTGTTTGCTTCCCACCCTTTTCCCCCCTTTCTTTCTTTTTCTTTCTTTTTGTTCTCTTTTCTCCTTCTTTCTTCCTTTTTTCTTTTTCATTTTTCTCTTTTCTTTCCTTCTTTCTCTCCTCTCTTTTCTCCTTTTCCCAATACAATTTGTTTTTGGCCACTCTGCACTCAGCAAAATGACTAGAAGGAAAAGCTTACCTCAAAGAAATAATCAGAAACAGGCCTCACTCCCACAGAGTTACAAAATCTGGATTACAATTCAATGTCAGAAAGCCAACTCAGAAGCACTATTATACAGCTACTGGTGGCTCTAGAAAAAAGCATAAAGGACTCAAGAGACTTCATGACTGCAGAATTTAGATCCAATCAGGCTGAAATTAAAAATCAATTGAATGAGATGCAATATAAACTAGAAGTCCTAACGATGAGGGTTAAGGAGGTGGAAGAATGAGGGAGTGACATAGAAGACAAGTTGATGGAAAGAGGGAAACTGAGGAAAAAAGAGACAGACAACTAAAAGACCAGGAAGACAGATTAAGGGAAATAAACGACAGCCTGAGGAAGAAAAAGCAACATGTAATTTGGGTTCTTGAGGGCGCCGAAAGGGGCAGAGGGCCAGAATAAGTATTTGAACAAATCCTAGCTGAAAAATTTCCTAATCTGGGAAGGGAAACAGGCATTCAGATCCAGGAAATAGAGAGATCCCCCCCTAAAATCAATAAAAAACCGTCCAACACCTCGACATTTAATAGTGAAGCTTGCAAATTCCAAACATATAGAGAAGATGCTTAAAGCAGTAAGAGAAAAGAAATCCCTGACCCTTATGGGGAGGAGCATTAGGGTAACAGAAGACCTCTCCACAGCGACCTGGCAGCCCAGAAATGGCTGTCAGGATATATTCAGGGTCCTAAATGAGAAGAACATGCAACCAAGAATACTTTATCCAGCAAGGCTCTCATTCAAAATGGAAGGAGAGATAAAGAGCTTCCAAGACAGGCAGGAACTGAAAGAATATGTGACCTCCAACCAGCTCTGGAAGAAATTTTAAGGGGGACTCTTAAAATTCCCCTTTAAGAAGAAGTTCAGTGGAACAATCGACAAAAACAAGGACTGAATAGATATCATGATGACACTAAACTCATATCTGTCGATAGCAACTCTGACGTGAACAGGCTTAATGACCCCATCAAAAGGCGCAGGGTTTCAGACTGGATAAGAAAGCAGGACCCACCTATTTGCTGTCTACAAGAGACTCATTTTAGACAGGACACCTACAATCTGAATATAAAAAGTTGGAGAACCATTTACCATTTAAATGGTGCTCAAAAGAAATCAGGGGTAGCCATCCTTATATCAGATAAACTAAAATTTAACCCAAAGAGTGTAGTGAGAGTTGAAGAGGGACACTAAGTCATACTTAAGGGATCAATCCCACAAGAGGACTTAACAATCCTCAATATATGCCCCGAATGCGGGAGCTGCCAAATATTTAAACCAATTAATAACCAAAGAGAAGAAATACTTAGATAATAATACACTTATACTTGGTGACTTCAGTCTAGCCTTTTCTATACTCGATAGGTCTTCTAAGCACAACATCTTCAAAGAAACGAGAGCTTTAAATGATACACTGGACCAGATGGATTTCACAGATATATACAGAACTTTACATCCAAACTCAACTGAATACACATTCTTCTCAGGTGCACATGGAACTTTCTCCAGAATAGACCACATACTGGGTCACAAATAGGGTCTGAACTGATAACAAAGGATTGGGATCATCCCCTGCATATTCTCAGTCCATAATGCCTTGAAATTAGAACTAAATAACAACAAGACGTTTGGAAGGACCTCAAACACGTCGAGGTGAAGGATCATCCTGCTAAAAGATGAAAGGGTCAACCAGGAAATTAAGGAAGAATTAAAAAGATTCATGGAACCTAATGAGAATGAACATACAAGCATTCAAAATCTTTGGGATCAGCAAAAGCAGCCTTAAGGTGGAAATACATCACAATACAAGCATCCATTCAAAAACGGGAAACTACTCAAATACAAAAACTAACATTACACATAAAGGAGCTAGAGAAAATACAGCAGATAGATTCTACACCCAACAGAAGAATAGAGTTAATTAACATTCGAGCAGAACACAAGGAAATCAAGACCAGAAGAACTGTGGAACAGATCAATGGAACGAGGAGTTGGGTCTTTGAACGAATTAATAAGATAGATAAACCATTAGCCAACCTTATTAAAAAGAAGAGAGAGAATATTCAAATTAATAAAATCACGAATCAGAAAGGAGTAGTCACTACCAACACCAAGGAAATAAAACGATTTTTAAAACATACTATTGGCTATAATATTATTATATTATTAGCTATAATTATTATTATATTATTGGGTATACACCAATAAATTAGGCATTCTAGAAGAAATGGACGCATTCATGGAAAGCCAGAAACTACCAAAAAATGGAACAGGAAGAAAGAGAAAAAATGAACAGGCCAATAACCAGGGAGGAAATTGAAGCAGTCATCCAAAACCTCCCAAGACACAAGAGTCCAGGGCCAAATGGTTTCCCAGGGGAATTCTATCAAACGTTTAAAGAAGAATTCTTACCTATTCTCCTAAAGCTGTTTGGAAAGATAGAAAGAGATGGAGTACTTCCAAATTCGTTCCATGAAGCCAGCATCACCTTCATTCCAAAACCAGACAAAGACCCTGCCAAAAAGGAGAATTACAGACCAATATCGCTGATGAATATGGATGCAAAAATTCTCAACAAGATCCTAGCCAATAGGATCCAACAGTACATTAAGAAAATTATTCACCATGACCAAGTAGGACTTATCCCCAGGACACAAGGCTGGTTCAACACTCATAAAACAATCAATGTGATTCATCATATCAGCAAGAGAAAAACCAAGAACCATATGATCCTCTCATTAGATGCAGAGAAAGTATTTGACAAAATAGAGCATCCATTCCTGATCAAAACACTTCAGAGTGTAGGGATGGAGGGAACATTCCTCGACATCTTAAAAGCCATCTACAAAAAGCCCACAGCAAATATCATGTTCAATGGGGAAGCACTGGTAGCCTTTCCCCTAAGATGAGGAACAAAACAGGGATGTCCACTCTCACCACTGCTATTCAACATAGCACTGGAATTCCTAGCCTCAGCAATCAGACAACAAAAAGACATTCAGGGCATTCAAATTGGCAAAGAAGAAGTCAAACTCTCCCTCTTCGCCGATGACATGATACTGTACCTAGAAAACCCAAAAGCCTCCACCCCAAGATTGCTACAACTCATACAGAATTCGGTAGCGTTGCAGGATACAAAATCAATTGCCAGAAATCAATGGCATTTCTATACACTAACAATGAGACTGAAGAAAGAGAAATTAAGGAGTCAATCTCATTTACAATTGCACCCAAAAGCATAAGATACCTAGGAATAACCCTAACTAAGCAGGTAAATGATCTATACCCTAAAAACTATAGAACACTTCTGAAAGAAATTGAGGAAGACACAAAGAGATGGAAAAATATTCCATGCTCATGGAATGGCAGAATTAACATTGTGAAAATGTCAATGTTACCAAGGCAATGTACAGGTTTAATGCAAACCCTATCAAAATACCATGGACTTTCTTCAGAGATTTAGAACAAATTATTTTAAGATTTGTGTGGAATCGGGATCCCTGGGTGGTGCATCGGTTTGGCGCCTGCCTTTGGCCCAGGGCACGATCCTGGAGACCTGGGTTCGAATCCCATGTCAGGCTCCCGGTACATGGAGCCTGCTTCTCGCTTTGTTTGTGTCCTGCCTCTCTCTCTCTCTCTCTGTGTGTGTGTGTGACTATCATAAAAAAGACTTGTGTGGAATCAGAAAAGACCCTGAATAGCCAGGGGAATTTTAAAAAAGACAACCATATCTGGGGGCATCACAATGCCAGATTTCAGGGTGTACTACAAAGCTGTGGTTCAAGACAGTGTGGTACTGGCACAAAAACAGACAAATAGAAGAGTGGAACAGAAAAGAGACCCCAGGATTGGACCCTGAACTTTATGGTCAACTAATATTCGATAAAGGGCTAAAGACTATCCATTGGAAGAAAGACAGTCTCTTCAATACATGGTGCAGGGATAATGGACATCCACATGCAGAAGAATGAAACTAGACTACTCTCTTTCACCATAAACAAAGATAAACTCAAAATGGATGAAAGATCTAAATGTGAGACAAGAGTCCATCAAAATCCTAGAGGAGATCAGAGGCAACATCCTTTTTGAACTTGTCACAGTAACTTCTTGCAAGATACATCCACGAAGGCAAAAGAAACAAAAGCAAAAATGAACTATTGTGATTTCATCAAGATAAGAAGTTTTTGCACAGCAAAGGATACAGTCAACCAAACTAAAAGACAACCTACAGAATGGGAGAAGATATTTGCAAATGACATATCAGATAAAGGGCTAGTTTCAAAGATCTATAAAGAACATCTTAAAATCAACACCAAGAGACAAACAATGCAATCATGAAATGGGCAAAAGACATGAAGAGAAATCTCACAGAGGAAGACATTGACATGGCCAACATGAACATGGAAAAATGCTCTGCATTACTTGCCATCAGGGAAATACAAATCAAAACCACAATGAGAACCACCTCACACCACTGAATGGGGATAATTAACAAGGCAAGAAACAACAAATGTTGGAGAGGATGCACAGAAAAGGGAAGACTCTTACACTGTTGGTGGGAATGTGAACTGGTGCAGCCACTGTGGAAAACTGTGTGGAGGTTCCTCAAAGAGTTAAAAATAGACCTGCCCTAAGACCCAACAATTGCACTGTTGGGGATTTACCTCAAAGATTCAGATGCAATAAAACGCTGGGACACCTGCACCCTGATGTGTATAGCAGCAATGTCCACAATAGCGACACTGTGGACAGAGCCATGGTGTCCATCGAAAGATGAATGGATAAAGAAGATGTGGTTTATGTATACAATGGAATATTACTCAGCCATTAGAAACGACAAATACCCACCATTTGCTTCAATGTGGATGGAACTGGAGGGTATCATGCTGAGTGAAGTAAGTCAATCAGAGAAGGACAAACGTATGTTGTCATTCAATGCGTTAATATAAATAATAGTGAAAAGGAATATAATGGAATGGAGAAGAAATGTGTGGGAAATATCAGAAATGGAGACAGAATATAAGGACTCCTAACTCTGAGAAAGTAACGAGGGATGCTGGGAGGGGAGGAGGACAGGGAGTGCAGGTGAATGGGTGACGGGCACTGAGGGGGGCACTTGACGGGATGAGCACTGGGTGTTATTCTGTATGTTGGTGACATGAACACCAATAAAAAATAAAATTATTATTAAAAGAAGAAAGAAAGAAAGAAAGAAAGAAAGAAAGAAAGAAAGAAAGAAAGAAAGAAGAAAGAAAGAAAGAAAGAAAGAAAGGGAAAGGAAGGAAGGAAGGAAGGAAGGAAGGAAGGAAGGAAGGAAGGAAGGAAGGAAGGAAGGAAGAGTGGCACCTGTGTGGCTCAGTTAGTTAATCTTCTGCCTTAGGCTCAGATCATGATCCAGGTCCCAAGGCAGGCTATCTGTTCAGCAGGAAACCTGTTTCTCCCTCTCTCTCTGCCCCTCTCGCTAATGCTTTTTCTCTCCACTCTCTCTCAAATAAATAAAAAATATATTTGAAAAAGAAACAAACCCACAAGGAAGAGAAATCTCCCATGTAGAAGTATTTCAAACAATTTTTGCAGACATTCCACCGTCAAGTTCATGAGCATAGCTTCCCACTCTTATGTGTGGAATACACATAGTAACTTCCTTCTACAAAATATAATGTGAAAAACTTAAAATAATATTGATAATATAATAATAATAATAATAATTAATAATAATAATAAAGGATCAGTTTACTGCGGAGAAAGGTGACAAACATTACCTCAGCAAGATCATCAGATTGATACCAAGACTGATAAATCATGTTGATAGTATCTATCCTTTATATGATATAATGAAAATGGCAGTATATCTCTGTATATAATCCACAAAAACTGTTCAATCATGAGATAAATGAGACATGTCCCAACTGAGGGAAATTTTACAAAATACTCTACTTCTCAAAGTGTTCCAGTTCAACAACAACAAGGAAAGGAAAAAAAAGGGGAGGAGGGCGGGGGGTGGGAGTGAATGGGTGACGGGCACTGGGTGTTATTCTGTATGTTAGTAAATTGAACACCAATAAAAAAAAAAAAAAAAAAAAGGAAAGGAAAAAAACAACAACAACAACAACAACAACAAGGAAAGGCTGAAAGACTGTCACAATCCAGAGGAGCCTAAGAAAACAGGAGGACAAATGGAATGTGATATGAGGGATGGTAACTTAGCAAAAACTAAGGAAATCTGAATAAAGTATGGTCTTTAGTTATTGTGACTATTTTAATATTGATTCATTAGCTAATATTTGTACCGTATAATATAAGATATCAATAATTGGAGAAATTGAGTGCAAGTGCATGTGAATGCACTGTACTATCTTCTCAATTTCCCTATAAATCTTTGTTTTTTTCCTAATAAATAAGATTTATTTTGAAAAATTTTTTTTAATTTTTATTTATTTACAATAGTCACACAGAGAGAGAGAGAGAGAGAGAGAGAGAGGCAGAGGGAGAAGCAGGCTCCATGCACCGGGAGCCCGATGTGGGATTCGATCCCGGGTCTCCAGGATCGCGCCCTGGGCCAAAGGCAGGCGCCAAACCACTGGCGCCACCCAGGGATCCCTTATTTTGAAAATTGACTTAAATGAATCAGGCTCCAAGTGTGAAGACATTTTAAGAATAGTTGAATTAACTTTGCCTTATTCTTAGAGTTCCTTTGATGGAAACATAAGAATTTTAGATCAGAAGGAAAGAAAAACACTTATGAACATGTATAATGCCTCCTCAACCTGAAAAGCAGTAAAGGATAATAAATAGCAAAAATCAGATAAAAATACTTCTAGTACAATAGACACCATATTGCAAGTGCATTTAAAATTAGCAATGCATAACATTTATTTCCTTGACATTTGTCTTCCAAAGAGTTCACAGTGTTTCAGTGTCAGTTGAAACAGGGGAAGAATCTCAGGGAAGAATCCTTCACATAATAATAGGACCATTGGTAATAATGTCTCTCAGTACTTTCCAAATCCATAAAGATGCATTTTGTAATGAGTGACTGAACTGTGAAGAAAGAGATGAGAAACCCTCATCCCTCTGAACTACTTGTGTCAGAATATTTTAACCATAGTACTACGGATAGTAAATTACCCTTATTAACAGGAAATACATCTCACATTGGAATCTGAGCAATCAGATGGGCAGAGAAAAAACACTTTGACCCGCTCCTCATCTTTTAAAGACAAAGGACAGTTTTTCTATGTATGAAGTCAGTTCTCAAGATAGCCTTAGGGAATAAGAGTCAGCAGCATCGAATCCTGCTGCACAGCTGGGACACCCACACACCAGGTCTTCCTGATCACAATCACTGGGCCTGTGCCCCCAACATAGGATGCCACGCTGAGGTAATTTGCAATTGCTCTCTTAGGAGCTCTTGGGAAGGGGGAAGGAACTAGATAGGATGGGACAGGACACATGGAGGCTGAGAAAATGAAGGCCTTTCTACTTTAAGTTCAGTGTTCGAACAAGTCCAGCCATCCCAGGCCCCTGTGAAGAAGAGCTGAAATTTATATTATTTCAGTTACAGGAAAAAAACAAAAGTTTACAGCTTAATGTCCTAGAAAGCCCCACAATAGAATCAAAACAGAGCCCAGGCCAAGGGCAGGAAGCCCCTATTAGAATGAGAGCAGAGCTCAATGCCCTTGAAGGCCCATATCAAAATGTAAACAGAACTTGAGGAATTGCTCCAGCCCTTCTGGAGGTCCCTGAGACCAGCCCTTAAAACTAAGCTAAAACCCAACTCCGGGTCCTAGTCCCTGCTCCGCTGTGTTGGGTGTACTGGGACGCAAACTCGAGTTTGGAATTCAACCCTTGTGTGTTTGCATCGGTGTCAGCTCCTTAGTGGTTTCTCGGATACGCAATCTTGGGCACAATACCCCCATGTCCCCTCCCACCTTGGCTGAACCCCTATCCCTCCCAACCAGGCTGACACTCCGTCACCTCCCCGCCCACAACAACTGGGCACAGGCCCTCACAAAGGTCCCACGGGCACGGTGGGGACTCCCCCCATCCCTGGCATCCCAGAGGAAGGAAGGAGGTTTTGGCAGGACACACTCCCATGGTGACCACAGGGCTCCCTGCCCAACATGGCAGCTCGTGACAGGTCGGGGTCTGTCCCTGACACCTGCTCCTCCTCCCCGGTTTTCCCACAGGAAATGAAGGAAGAGGCCCTGGTCTCCTCCAGGGACATCACGCAGGTAGACCTGGACGTCAACAGGACGTTCGGCAGCCACATCATATATTAGGACTGCTAGGGGTCGGGTGAGGCTGCTGGGCCAGGGGGCTTTGGGGCCCCGGGGGCTTCTGTGTAGGGAAAACGGGGCCTCTGACACCAGGGGGAGCAACAGCAGCCAACAACACACCACTCCATGGTAGGGTGATTGGGATGACCACCGTGCCCACCCCTCTGGGCCTCAGGGATGAGGAGGCCACTAGGATGGGGCCTCCAGGGGTTGCCATGGGAGCTGAACACCAAAGGGGAGAGGGACGGCCCCATGAGAAGCAGGGGATGGGGTGGGGGATGTGGGGGGCAGGAACCGGACCTGGGGGCCAGGTGCATGGCCGCGGCTGGAGCAGGATACACATCGATCCCATGAGGGTCGGACGGGTCAGAGTGACACCCACTCTCGGTGCTTTATATATTTCTAAATTCTATGCATTTAATTTGAGACAATTTGCAATTTGAAAGCATGCATATTATGATGACCCTCAGATAATGCTCCCGGTCCAGCCACGGCCCTGCACTGACCACACCGCGCCCCAGGGGCAGGTGTCACAACAAACCCCAGACTGGGGTCGCCTTTAACTGTAGACGTCTCATTGTGCATCTTAGGGGAAGGAGATACCCTGTGTGCACAAGCCCCCCACGACATCCCCCTCATTCCCCACTCCCACTCCATCCCCCTACATCATCATCCCCAAAGGCATGCCACCTAAATGATCCCCCTCACACCCACACAATCCCCACCCACACTATACCCCAACACCATCCCCCCTACACCATCTCCCACACTCCACCACAATCATACCCCTGCTCCCACAGGATCCACCCCCACACCATTTATACCTAGCAACGACCTGGTGCAGATGCCCCCTGTGGGACATGCTCAGCCTCCCCGAGTTTCTCTGTATACCCTGATCCCATCAGAAGCCCGGGTGTCCCATAGAGTACCCAGGGGTTGCAGGGAGCTGGAAAGACAGGGAGCCCCCGACACGGTGGGTGCAGGTGAGTTGTGCAGAGGATCCACCGTGTCCTGCCTCCGCCCACTGTCCCTCCTGGAGGGTGGCACACCCTGCACAGGACACCAGCCCCTAACCCATAGGGACCTGGGCTGACCTGGCCCCGGGCTCTGTGGGGGCTGAGTTGATTTGAGCCCCCCCAGGCCTAACACAAAGACTAATGGGATCCAGCCCCCCATGGCCCTGGTCAGCCCTGGATTCTGGCCCCGGGCTGAGCAAGCCGTCTCACAGCTGGATGTGGCCTCTTGGGCCCTGGGCGTACCCCACCGATCCAGGTCGCTGACCTAGGGCGCCCTTTGGATCCTGGGACACCCCAGGGTGGGGAGAGCAGGGGTAGGCCGGTGGGCCCCACCCATACCCACACCAGGGGGCAGGCTGCTCCAGGTGCTGGGGTACCTGGGAGCCCGAGGCCGGGGTCCAGCTGCCCTGCGGGGACCCAGCATAGGAGCCCATGAGCTGCAGGTCCAGGTCAGCTCTGCTGTCTTCAGAACCGTCTCTCAGGCTGAAACCTCAGGACACACGCCCCCACCCGGATTCCACACATGCTCCCAGGTGGGGGACTCCAGCACCCGCCCCCCAACCCGTGTCATTCTTGCCCTCCCCTAAAGCTCTCCGTCCCTAGGGGAAGGCGTGCACCCTCGGCTCTGAGCCCATTTGTTGTAGAAAGTCAATTAAGTGTTGTGGTGCGAAAATGCACAGCCAGCCCTTTCTGTGTCTCCCAGAACACTGTGCACGGGGCTTAGAGAGACACCCAGGGAGGAGGAGGGGGCACCACCCAGGCCCCACCAGCCCCTGCAGGGGCGCCACCATCCACACCCAGCTGACCTCCCCATGTGACTTCCAGGGGCGGTCGGATGCCAGGTTCAGGACCTGACAGACTTTACTGGGACTCAGGCTGTGCCCCGCGGGCCAGGAGGGGCTGGGACAGAGTGACAGCCAGGAAGCCTCAGGTCACCAGTTTCTGTGCAAAGCCACCCAGATGTCTGTGCTCCCTCTGTCAAGGGGGGCCGGGGCAGGCCGTGTTCCAGGGAACCTCCTCCGCCCATCATCCCCGTGCCTGTATGCCTGGGGATCCCAGGACCGAGTCCCACATCGGCCTCCATTTAGGAAGCCTGCCTGTACTTCTGCCTATATTTCTGCCTCTGCTTCTCTGTGTATCTCTCATGAATAACTAAATAATATATTTACATTTCAAAAAAGAAAGAACAAATACTGTAACAAGCGATGAAGAAGGGCATTATTTCATAATTAAAAAGACTCTCTATCAAGATCAAACAACTATATATTTATGCTGCTAAAATGGCAGTACCTAAATATAGAAACCAATTAACAACAAACGTACAGGAACTCACTGATAATAATACAATGACAGCGGATTTTAACACCCACTTATGGCAATGGACCGATCGTCTATACAGAAAATCAACAAGGGAAAAATAGCCTTGACACACTGGACCACAGGGACTCAACACATATAGTCTGAACATTTCTTCCTAAAGCAGAATACACATTCCTTTCAATTGCACATGGGACATTCTCCAGAACAGGTCATATCATGGCCCACAAATCAGCCCTCAACAGGTACAACAGGTACAAGAATGTTGATATCACACCCTGTACATTTTCGGACCACGACGCTATGAAACTCGAAGTCATCAGTAAGAAAACATTTGGACAGACCAAAAATACATGGAGATTATGAACATCCTACTAGAGAATGAATGGAGCAACCAGGAAATTAAAGAGGAAATTTAAAACAAATGAAAATGAAAACATGTTTCTCCAAACCTCTGGGATGTAGCAAAGGCAGTCGTACGAGGGAAGTACATAGCAATACAGGCCTACCTCAAGAAACAAGAAGTCTCCAATACACAGCCTAACCCTACACCTTAAGAAGCTGGAAAATGATTAGTAAACAACCCTAAAGCCTATAGAAGAGGGGGAAAATAAAGATGAGAGCACAAATAAACAATACATAAACAACAAAGCAGTAGAATGGAATAACGAAACAAAGAGATGGTTCTTCAAAATAATTAAGAAAATGGATCAAGCCCTAGCCAGCCTTATCAACGAGAAAAGAGAAAAGACCTAAATAAATAAAATCACAAATGAGAGAAGAGAGATCAAATCAACACCTTGAAAAATAAGACAATTATAAGGGAATACTATGAAAGATTATACGCTAACATACTGGGAGACCTGGATGAAATGGACAAATGCCTAGAAATGTGCAAACGAGCAAAACTGAAATAGGAAGAAATAAAAAATGTGAACAGACCCATAACTAGCAAAGGATTTGAATCAGCAAGGCACCTGGGTGCCTCAGTGGTTGAGCATCTGCTTTGGCTCAGCTCATCATCCAGAGTTCTTGGGGGAATCAAGTCCCACATAAATCTCCCCGCATGGAGCCTCAATTTCCCTGTGTCTATACCTCTGCCTCTCTGTGTCTCTCATGAATCCATAAATAAATCCTTAAAAAAGAAAAAAGATAAAAAGATGAAAGGACCAAAATAAAATCTCAAATGAGAAAAGAGATATTACAACCAACACTAGAGAAATGCAAACGATTATAAGACAACATTATGAAAAATTATATGCCAGCAACCTAGAACCTGGAAGAAATAGATCAATTCCTGGAAATATATAACATAGCAAAAATGAAAAAGGAAGAAATAAGAAACTCGAACAGACAGATAACCAGCAAAGAAATTGAATCTGCAATCAAGAATCTCCCAACAGGAGATGCTTAGATCAATAGAACAGAATGGAAAGCCGAAACAAGATACAAACCTGTAACTCTATGATCCATTAATCAACACAAGGCAGGAAGGAATATCCAAAGCACAAAGACAGTCTCTTCAACAAACCCTACCCCTGACCCCAGGATAAGAACAAATGGTATTGGGAAAACCAGGCAGCCAAATGCAGAAGAATGCAACTGGACCACTTTCTTACACCATATATATAAAAAATAAATTCAAAATGGATGAAAGACCTAAATGTGAGACTTGAAACCATACAAAGAAGAAAAGATAGACAGCAACGTCTTTGACATTGGCCATTGGATCTTCTTTTATATATATATATATATATATATATATATATATATATATACAAATTTGTTTTTTTAATTTTTATTTATTTATGATAGTCACACACACACACACACAGAGAGAAAGAGACATAGGCAGAGACAGAAGCAGGCTCCATGTAGGGAGCCTGATGTGGGACTCGATCCCAGGTCTCCAGGATCTGGCCCTGGGCCAAAGGCAGGCGCTAAACCGCTGCGCCACCCAGAGATCCCTGGATCTTCTTTCTAGATATGCCTCTGAGGTGAGGAAACAAAAGCAAAAATACTATTGGGAATTCATCAAATTGAAAAGCTTCCGCAAAGTGAAGGAAAAAACCAAAGCTAAAAGGCAACATACAAAATGAAAGGAGTAATTGGTAAACAACACATCCAATGAAGAGTTAGTATGCAAAACACATAAAGGAAATATAAATCTCAAGATCCTAAAAACAAATTATGCAACTGGAGATGGGCAGAAAAATGAATGGACTTTGTCTCTGACAAGACAGCCAGATGGCCACCAGACACACGAAAAGACACTAAGCGTCACCCATCATCAGGGAAATGCAAACCAAAGCCACAATTATATGTCACCTGACAACCATCATAATGGCTAATATTAACAACACAAGAAACAACAGGTGTTGGTGAGGCTATGGAGAAGGGGTAGCACCTTTGCACTCCTGGTGGGCATGCAAAGATGTGTAGCCACTGTGGAAAACAGTGTGGATGGTCCTCGAGAAGTTAAAAAAAGGGGATCCCTGGGTGGTGCAGTGGATTGGTGCCTGTCTTTGGCCCTGGGCGCGATCCTGGAGACCCGAGATGGAATCCCACTTCGGGCTCCCAGTGCATGGAGCCTGCTTCTCCCTCTGCCTGTGTCTCTGCCTCTCTCTTTGTGACTATCATAAAAAAAATGTTTTAAAAAGACGTTAAAAATAGAGCTACCCTACGATTCCAAAATTGCAGAGCTATGTATTTACCCTGTGGATACAAAAGTACTTTAGTAGATTCTAAACACGCAGCACAGTGTTTGTAGCAGCGTAATCAACAACAGCCAAACTGTGGATACAGCCCAGATGTCCATCGGCAGATGAATGGGCAGAAAGATGTAAATATACACACTGCGACATCACTCGGTCATCAGAAGGGATGAAATGAAGCCATTTACAATGACGTGGAAGGAGTGGAAAGGATTTATGCTAAATGAACTCAGACAGAGATAGACAGATACCAAATACCATACAATTGCATTCACATGTGGATGTTAAGAAACCAAACAAACTGGCAAAGGGGCTCAGGGAGGATGAGAGAAGCAAACCAAGAGACACACTCTTAGTCACAGAGAAAAAACTAATAAATACCAGAGGAAGGTGGGGGGATGGGGAATCAGGGGATAGGGACAATGGAGGGCACCTGTGACTAGTACCAGGCGTTGTATCCAAGGGTTGAATCACTATGTGGTAAACCGGAAGCTATATCATACTGTGTTTACAAACAGGAATTCAAGTAAAACTTTAAAATAATAATTGGTAGTATTGATGAAACATGGGCGCAATAGAGATAATATCAGAAAGACAACTGAAAATCCAAATAAAGAGTCGTTAGACCCACAAATCCCCTCCTTAGCTCAGCTCGGGAGAAGCCTGCCATGTCTATTCTGACCCCAGCAGAAGCCTGTATTTTGATTCTCCGGGGAGGCCACTGACTTGGTGGAGTCATGCTATCTTTGAACCCAAAACCTAGAGTGCATAAAACTAAACTGCCCAATACTAGGAGTCCGAGTGCAGGCATATGCCAAGACCCAAACTCTAACCATACACAGATATAACCCTAACCCTACATTTAAGCCTAATGTTAACGTAACCCTTAAACAAAACCCATCACTAATCGAAAACCAAACACAAACCCCAAGACCAAAACACATTCACTGAACCTTTCTGCCAACCCTCACCCTAAATCCTAAACCTATTCTAAACCCTTAACCCTGACCCCTACCTTAAATCTAACCCTAACCTCTAACCCTAACCTTAACTTAATATACTCAAATCCTATTCCTAACCTTAACCTGTACCCTAACCTTAACCCTCTAATACCAATCCTATCACATACCCCAAACTGTACTCTAACCTGTACCCTAAAACTAACTCCTAAACTACACCCTAAACGTATCTCTTACCCTTTTCCAAAACCATACCCTGACCCTGACCTGACCCTAATCCCTAACTAAACACTAACCCTAAACCTAGCACTAACCCCTATCCTAAACCTAACCCTCGCCCTAACCCTAAACATAGCCTTTTACCCTAACCCCTAACCCTTACCCCTAACCCTAACTCACACCCTAACCCCTAACCCTAAATGCAAACCTAAGCCCAACCCTAACTGTAACCATAACCCTAACCCCACCTCCAAACCTCCTGCCCTAATCCCTAAAGCCTAAACCTTAACCCTAACTCTAAATCCTATCGCTAACCCTAACCCCGTTCCCTAATCCCTAACACCCATCCTAACTCCTAACCACTGACCCTTACCCTTATCCCTCAACCTAACCTGTAATCCGTAACCATAAGCTTAATCACAAACACCTAACATCTAACCTAAGCCTAACCACCAACTGCCTCCCCTCCCCTGACCCTACCATTCATTCTATCCATTCACTTACCCTGTGGTTCTGAGTAGTCCCTTCTGATGTGGACGTGGCCCCCAACGGTGCCTCCAGAGTCCTCCAGGGGGTCCTGAGGAGGCAGGGCTCCTGTGAGTGCGGACGTGGCCCCACGTGTTCCTGAGTCATAGTCAGCGGGTCCAGAGGATGCTGGGTCTCCTGTCACTGTGGACTATGCCTCACATCCTCTGGAAGAATCAAGGAGGTCCTCAGGTGGCCGGGGGCTCCTGTCAGCCTGGACATGGCACCACATCCCCCAGAAAACTCACGGCGCATCCTGAGGAGGCTGTGGGCTCCTGTCAGCATAGTCGCAGCCCCATATTTCCAGAAGCCAAAGTCCAGGTCCTGTCAGGATTGACGTGGCCCCACATTTTCCTCAGCCTCACCATAAGACCTGAGGAGGCTGGGGGCTCCTGTCAGCATCGATGTGGCCCCAAATCTTCCAGAAACTTCACAGTGGGTCCTGAGGAGGCTGGAGACTCCTGTCAGTGTGGATTGGCCACCCACATTTTTCTTAGGCCTCACCACAGGCCCTAACAAGTCTGGGGTCTTCTGTCCGCATGGACGTATCCCATATTTCCCCAAGTCAACACCGGGGGTCCTAAAGAAGTCAGCATCCTGTTGTGTAGATGTCACCCAATGTCCTCCCGAACATCACTGAGGGTTCTGAGGAGACCGGGGCTCCTGTCACCGTGAATGCGGACCCCAACTTCCAGAAGCCTCAACTTATGTCCTGAGGTGGCCCGGGGCTCTTGTCAGTGTGGATGTGGGCCCATATCTTCCTGAAGACTCCCCGTGGGTCCTGAGTGGCCCAGGGGCTCCTTTCAGCCTGGATGCAAGCCCACAATTTCCTGAAGCTGCAGCTCATCAGCGTGGACGCTTCCCCACGTCCTCCTCAGGCCTACCCCAGCACAGGCTTGCTCCTGTTATTGCAGGCAGATTAGGCCTACTGCCCATTCATGCCCCCTGGGTGGGGGTGGGCTTGGGCGCTCCCTGCGGGACGCTCAGGCGTTGTAGGAGGCTGTGCAGGAGGCAGCGGGCGCTTCAGGGACAGCACCTGCCTCCTTTCAGGCTCCAGCTGTGACCTGTTAGCTTCAGAAACGTCTCACTGAAACGGAGCCCAACACCCGGCTTCCCCAGTAATACTAAAGGACAAGGAATTGGAGCCCACAGGACGCGAAATGAAATGTGGACCAGACTTTTACCACATCCCACAAAACTCACTCAACCCTCTTCCACTGTGGGCGGGACTGCGGGCTGGTACAGCCACCCTGGAAACAGTGTGGAGGCTCCTCAGGAAGTTACAAATAGAGCCGCCCTGCGACCAGCAGGTGAACGGCCTGAGCTCACTCCGAAGATACAGATGCAGTGAGAATTGGGACACCTGCATGTCCTGATGTTCACAGTATCGGGTCAACAGTAGCCACACTGTGGGAGGAGCCTCGGTGCCCTCGGGCAGATGATGGATAAAAAGGATGGGAGATAAATGATGGTCATAGAGAGAGGAATGGTATTCAGCTATCAAAGAGAAAGAAATCTTGCCATTTGCAATGACGTGGATAGAACTAGAGGGATCATGTTAAGTGAAATAAGTCAGTCAGGAAAGAGAATGACCGTGTGGTGTCATTCATAGGTGGGATTAAAGAAGCAAAGCATATAACAACTGTGAAGGGAAGGAAAAACAAGATGTAAACAGTTGCAGGAAATACAGACTCTTAATGATAGGAAACAAACTGAGGGTCGTTGGAGGCGGGGGGGGGGTTAACAGGAGACCGGCATGAAGGAGGGCATGTGATGTCATGAGCACTGCTGTTATCTCCAACTGGTGAATCCCTGAATTCTTCCTCTGAAAGTATAATACACTATCCGTTAATTAATTGGGTTTAAATTAAATTAAGTTAAAAAATCAGTTGTATCACAGCACATTTCCTTCTGGACTCTCTGTTTTGCTCATTCAGCTTATACTGGGACCACCCGCCATGGGACTGGTTTGCCTACATAGGCTCCATGCCTCGTCCATGGCCCAACCCAGGGCTAGAACTCACCACCCCTAATATCGGGACAGGAGGTGTGGTCAGGAGTCGGATGCTTAACCAACGGAGCCAGGTGGGGGCCCGGAAACCACACTGCTTTATCCTGTGTCTCTGTGACATCATTTGAAATTGGAAAGTGCTGCATCCCGCTCTGTCCTGCTTCTCAAATACTGATTGGCTGTCCCGGGTCATTTGTGGGGGCGGATGGATGTTATGGATTTTTTTTTCCTATTTCTAAGACCTGCCACCATGATTTTGATAGGAATGACATTGAAACTGAGGGTGACTACAGGAACTGCAGACATTTTCACAAGATGAGGCTCCCACCCCACGAGCCCAGGACGGCCTCCCAGAGCCTGGTATGGCTCAGTGCACAAGTCTTGTACTCCTTTGGTTCAGTCTCATTATTTATTCACCTTGATGCTCCTGAGAAGGCCTTCACGTCCTTCCTTTCCTTCCTGAGTGCTCATTGTCGGGACACAGCAAGGCTACTCTGCTCTGTAGGGTCAGTTTGTGTCCGTGACTTTACTGAACTCACTCCTTAGTTCTAACACGTTTTGGTGGAGGCTCCCGGCTTTCCTGTTTCCAGTACCGCATTTTCAGCATATAGCAACAGTGTGACATACCCCTTCCAGGTGTGGAACCTTTGCTGTTTACAGCTTAATGTCCTAGAAAGCTCCACAATAGAATCAAAACTGAGCCCAGGCCAAGGGCAGGAAGCCCCTATTAGAATGAGAACAGAGCTCAATGCCCTTGAAGGCCCCGTATCAAAATGTAAACAGAACTCGAGGAATTCCTCTAGCCCTTCTGGAGGTCCCTGAGACAAGCCGTTAAAACTAAGCTAAAACCCACCTCGGGGTCCAAGTCCCTGCTCCACTCTGTCGGGTATACTCGGACACCAGCTCAAGCTTATAAATAAACCGTTGTGTGTTTGCTTCGGTGTGGGCTTCTTGGTGGTTTCTCGGATTCGCAATCTTGGGCACAACAGTCTGAGATAAAAAAACAAAACCAAAAGCAGCTCGGATGTAGGCAGAGTGAAAGCAGGGTTCTGAGAAATGAGCTTGGGGGCTCTTCTGTGGAGGGCCTGCAGACTGGGGGTAGGATACTCAGCCCCAGACCCAGAGGACCCAGCATCCCCACCAGCATCATGCCAAACAGCGCTGAGTCTCAGGGAGCAGCATAGTGCCACCCGCTGGAGGCAAGAGTCACTGAAACCCACCTGGCCCCTGACCCTACAGGTGCATCACCTAGGCAGATGTGCACCTGACAATCAGCACCATGGGCCAACCCCAAACCCCGCACAGACCACTCACTGCCAACAAGTTGTCGGACCACAGAGGCTGTAGAGATTCAGCACTGCCTGGAAAGTAGGGTCTAGCTTCCTTTGTAATTTGTGCTTTATTTTCATTTATTTTCTTTGATTCTATTTTATTAATTGCCTTATTTTAATTTTTATGTACGTACCATATATATTTCTTATTTTTACACTCATGGTACTTTAATTGTGTTTGTTATTTTGGGATTTAGAATCTTTTTACAAGGAGGCCAAAATAATCTGGTGTTTTTTTTGGGGGGGGAGGGAAGTTGTTATTGTTTTTCTTGGTTTTTCTTTTTCTTCCTTCTTTCTTTTCTGGAAAAAATAATGAGATGTAGAAATTCAACTCCATAAAATAACATGAGGTAGTACTCACAGCCAGGAAGTCCATCAATACAAATATATGATGTCTAACTACAGTTTAAAACAATGATTATAAAGATAGCATCTGGGCTAGAAAAAGAGCACAAAAGAAAACTAGAGCATCCCTTACTGTAGAAATAAAAGAACTAAAATTTAGTCAGGCCAACGTTAAAAATGCTATAACTGAGATGCAGTCCCAAGTGGAAGCCTTAAAAACAATGAAAGTTATGGACCACAGAGACAGATTTAGGGAACTCAGCCACTTAATAAAACAATAACATTCATGTCATAGGAGACACAGAAGATGAAGGGAGAGAAAAGGTGGGCCTTGCTCATCCATGAGAAACGACAAATACCCACCATTTCCTTCAACGTGGATGTAACTGGAAGGTATTATGCTGAGTGAAGTAAGTCAATTGGAGAAGGACAAACATTGTATGTTCTCATTCACTTGGGGAATATAAATAATAGTGAAAGGGAATATAGGGGAAGGGAGAAGAAATGTGTGGGAAATATCAGAAAGGGAGACAGAACATAAAGACTCCTAACTCTGAGAAACGAACTAGGGGTGATGGAAGGAGAGAAGGGCAGGGGTGGGTGTGAATGTGTGACGGGCACTGAGGGGGGCACTTGACGGGATGAGCACTGAGTGTTATTCTGTATGTTGGCAAATTGAACACCAATAAAAAGTAAATTTATTATAAGAAAGAAAGAAAGAAAGAAAGAAAGAAAGAAAGAAAGAAAGAAAGAAAGAAAGAAAGAAAGAAATAGGGGCACCTCGGTGGCTCAGTCAGTTAAGCTTCTGCCTTAAGTCAGATCATGATCCAGGTCCCAATGTAGGCTCCCTGTTCAGCAGGGAACCTGCTTCTCCCTGTCCATCTGCCCCTCTCACTCATGGTTTTTCTCTCCTCTCTCTCTCTCAAATAAATAAATAACATCTTTGAAAAAGAAAAAAAAACCAAACACACAAGGAAGAGAAATCTCCCATGTAGAATTTCAAACAATTTGTGCAGACATTCCACCCTCAAGTTGGTGAGCATAGCTTCCCACTCTTACGTGTGGAATACACATAGTAACTACCCTCTACAAAATATATTATGAAAAACTTAAAATAATAATGATAATATAATGATAATAATAATAATAATAGGAAGAAGAAGAAGAAGAAGAAGAAGAAGAAGAAGAAGAAGAAGAAGAAGAAGAAGAAGAAGAATCACTTAACTACGGAGAAAGATGACAAACACTACCTCAGCAAGATGATCAGATCGATACCAAGACGGATAAATCATGTTGATAGTATCTATCCTTTATATGATATAATAAAAATGGCAGTATATCTCTGTATATAATCCACAAAAACAGTTCAATCATGAGATAAACAACAGACATGTCTCAACTGAGAGAAATTTTACAAAATACTCTACTTCTCAAAGTGTTCCAGTGCAACAACAACAAGAAAAGGCTGAAAGACTGTCACAATCCAGAGGAGCCTAAGAAAAGAGGAGGACAAATGGAATGTCATATGAGAGGTGGTAACTTAGCAAAAACTAAGGAAATCTGAATAAAGTATCGTCTTTGGTTAATGCGAATATTTTAATATTGATTCATTAGCTAATATTTGTACCATACTGATATAAGATATCAATCATTGGAGAAACTGAGTGCAAGTGCATGCAAATGCTCTGTACTATCTTCTCAATTTCCCTATAAATCTTTGTTTTTTTCCTAATAAATAAGATTTATTTTGAAAATTGACTTAAATGAATCAGGCTCCAAGTGTGAAGACATTTTAAGAATAGTTGAATTAACTTTTGCCTTATTCTTAAAGAGTTCCTTTGATGGAAACAAAGTAAGAATTTTAGATCAGAAGGAAAGAAAAACACTTATGAACACGTATAATGCCTCCTCAACCTGAAAAGCAGGAACGATTAATAAATAGCAAAATCAGATAAAAATACTTCTATTATAATAGACATCATATTGCAAGTGCATTTAAAATTAGCAATGCATAACATTTATTTCCTTGGCATTTGTCTTCCATAGAGTTCAAAGTGTTTCAGTGTCATTTGAAACAGGGGAAGAATCTCAGGGAAGGATCCTTCACATAATAATAGGACCATTGGTAATAATGTCTCTCAGTTCGTACCAAATCCATAAAGATGCATTTCCTGATGAGTGACTGAACTGTGAAGAAAGAGATGAGAAACCCTCATCCCTCTGAATTACTTGTGTCAGAATATTTTAACCATAGTACTATGGATAGTAAATTATCCTTATTAACAGGAAATACGTCTCACATTGGAATCTGAGCAATCAGATGGGCAGAGAAAAAAGGCTTTGACTGTCTCTTCATCTTTTAAAGATAAAGGAGAGCTTTTCTATGTACAAAGTCAGTTGTCAAGATAGCCTTAGGGAATGAGTCTGCAGCATCAAATCCCAATGCACAGCCGGGATGACGGCACCCCAGGTCTTCCTGATCCCAAATCCCTGGGCCTGTCCCCCAACAGACCCTGTCAAGCTGAGGTCATTTGCAATTGCTCTCTCAGGAGCTCCGGGGAAGGGGGAAAGAGCTAGATAGGATGGGAGGGGACGCAAGGAGGCCGAGAAAATGAAGGTCTTTCCTCTTTAAGTTCAGGGTTCGAACAGGTCCATCCATCCCAGGCCCCTGTGAAGAAGAGGTAAAATTTACATTACTTCAGTTTCGGGAAAAAAACAAAAGTTTGCAGCTTAATGTCCTAGAAAGCCCCACAATAGAATAAGAACTGAGCCCACCCCAAGGGCTGGAAGCGCCTATTAGAATGAGAACAGAGGTCAATGTCCTTGAAGGCCCCATATCAAAATGTAAACAGAACTTGAGGAATTACTCCAGCCCTTCTGGAGTTCCCTGAGACAAGTCCTTAAAACTAAGCAAAAACCCACCACGAGGTCCAAGTCCCTGCTCCTCTGTGTCGGGTGAACTTGGACGCAAACTCGAGTTTGGAAATCAACCCTTGTGGGTTTGCATCAGTGTCAACTCCATAGTGGTTTCTCAGATTCACAATCTTGGGCACAACACCCCCATGTCCCCTCCCACCTGGGCTGAACCCCTATCCCCTCCCACCCAGGCTGACACTCAGTCACCTCCCAGCCCACAACAGCTGGGCACAGGCCCTCACACAGGTGTCACGGGCACGGTGGGCACTCCCACCATGCCCGGCCTCCCAGAGGAAGGAAGGAGGTTTCGGCAGTACACACTCCCATGGTGGCCCCAGGGCTCCCTGCCCAGCACGGCAGCTCGTGAGAAGTCGGGGTCTGTTTCCCTGACGCCTGCTCCTCCTCCCCAGTTTTCCCACAGGAAAAGAAGGAGGAGGCCCTGGTCTCCTCCAGGGACATCACGCAGGTAGACTTGGACGTCCACAGGACTTTCAGCAGCCACACCATATTTTGGGATGGCTAGGGAGTCGGGTGAGGCTGCTGGGCCAGGAGGATTCGGGGCCCTGAGGGAGGCCCGGGTCCTTCTGGGTAGGGAAAATGGGGCTTCTGAGCCCGGGGGAGCAATAGAAGCCAAAAACACACTGCTCCATGGTAGGATGCTGGGGATGACTCCCGTGCCCACACTCCCGATGCCTCGGGAATGAGGAGGCCAGTAGGATGGGGCCTTCAGGTGTTGCCATGGGAGCTGAACACCAAAGGGGAGAGGGATGGCCCCCTGAGAAGCAGGGGATGCTGTGGGGGGGGAGGAACGGGACCTGGTGGCCAGGCTGCATGGCCGCTGCTGGAGCAGGACAAACATTGATCCCATGAGGGTCAGACGGGTCAGAGTGACACCCACTCTCGATGCTTTATATTATTCTAAATTCTATGCATTTAATTTGAGACAATTTGCAATTTGAAAACATACATAGTATTATGATCCCCAGATAATGCTGCTCGTCCAGCCAGGGCAGGGGCAGGTGTCACTGCAAACGCCAGACTAGTCTCTTTTAAGTGTAGACGTCTCCTTGTGCATCTTAGAGGAAGGGGATGCCCTGTGTCCACAGGCCCACCACGACATCCCCCTCATTCCCCACTCCCACACCATCCCCCTACATCATCATCCCCATTGGCATCCCACCTACACCATCCCCCTCAAACCCACACAGCCCCACACAATCCCCACTCACACTATACCCCAACACCATCACCCCTACACCATCCCCCACACTCCACCACCATCATAACCTTGCCCCCACACCATCCACCACCACACCATCGGCCCTCAGCAAGGACCCGGTGCAGGTGCCCCCTGTGGGACATGCTCAGCCTCCCCAGGTTTCTCTGGATACCCTGCTCCTATCAGAAGCCTGGGTGTCCCATAGAATACCCAGGGGTTACAGGGAGGAAGGAAGACAGGGAACCCCCAACAGGGTGAGTACAGGTGAGTGGTGCAGAGGACCCACTGTGCCCTGCCTCCACCCACTGTCCCTCATTTAGCATACACACACTGCACAGGACACCAGCCCCTAACCCATGGGGATCTGGGCTGGCCTAGCCCTGGGCTCTGTGAGGGTTGGGGTGATTTGAGCCTCCGCCCCAGGCCCAACACAAAGACTAATGGGATCCAGCCCACATGGCCCTGGCCAGCCCTGGATTCTGGTCCCGGGCTGAGCGAGCCCTCTCACAGCTGAATGTTGACTCCTGGACCCTGGGGTAGGATGGTGGGCCCCACCAACACCCACACCAGGAGGCAGACTCCTCCAGGTGCTGGGGTGCCAGGGAGCCCAAGGCCGGGTTCCAGCTGCCCTGTTGGGACCCAGCGCAGAAGCCCATGAGCTGCAGGTCCAGGTCGGCTCTGCTGTCCTCAGAACCATCTCTCAGACTGAAACCTCAGGACACACGCCCCCACCCAGAGTCCACACATGCTCCCAGGTGGGGGACTCCAGCACCCGCCCCCCAACCCATGTCATTCTTGTCCTCCCCTAAAGGACAGAAAGGTCTCCCTCCCCAGGGGAAGGCGTGCACCGTCAGCTCTGAGCCCGTTTGCTGTAGAAAGTCAATAAAGTGTTGTGGTGCGAAAATGCACAGCCAGCCCATTTCTGTGTCTCCCAGAACACTGTTCATGGGGCATGGAGAGACCCCCAGAGAGGAAGACGGGGTACCACCTAGGCCCCACAAGCCCCTGCAGGGGCGCCGCCAGCAACACCCAGCTGACATCCCAACGTGCCTTCCACTGGACCAGATGCCGGGGTCAAGATGCAACAGACTTTACTGGGACTCAGGCTGCGCCCCGCGGGCCAGGAGGGCCTGGGACAGAGTGACAGGCAGAAAGCCTCAGGTCACCAGGGTATGTGCAAAGCGACCCGGAGGTCTGTGCTCCCTCTGTCCAGGAGGCTGTGGCTGGCTGGGTGTGGGGCACTTCCTCCCCTCACTGCATTCCCTTGACTGTGTGCCTGGGGCAGAGAGGGCCTGCAGGGCGGTCAGCATGGCCCTAGAAGGGATGTCAGGACAGTAGGCCCTTGTGTTGTGCCCAACATTGTGAATCTGAGAAACCACTGAGGAGCCAACACCATTGCAAACTCCCAAGGATTTCTTTACAAGCTGGAGCTTGTGTCCAAGTGCACCCGACACAGCAGAGCAGGGACTTGGACCCCGAGACTAAAAGGCATAGCAGCTTTATAGGGGCCAGTGGCCCATGGGATACGCAGAAGGTTGCACAGTCATGTCAGTTCACATGCAGGTGGCCGGTTGAATTACACCTTACCCTATAGTATCCACTTGAGCTGGCCTATTACTTTGGTCAGAATCGGCGCACAGATTTGGCGGGCACAAAGCAGGGTTACATTGTTATGAGCTGATTTCTGATTAGGGTGTGTTGAGCAGACTGACTAGGGTGGGGCAGCTCCTTAAGCAACAATCAAGTCATGTCAGGGTCATAGGGGAAGTGGCGGGTGTAGCACAAAATGGAATCAGTCCTGCTCTGTGTGCCCAGGGGTAGGAGATTTTTGTTAAATTTCCTGGGTCCCACACTGGGTCCCACACTGGGTCCCACAGCTCATGCACCTGGGCCACCCGCACCAGGTGGACTCAGCCTGCACACCTTGTGGTGCTGGATAACTCACACCAGCATATGGAGGGCATCCTCCTCACCCTAGTGAGTAGGGGCTGGGTGAGCATGGGTCTCGGCCTGAAGGCCAGGCAGCACAGCAGACTGAAGAACCCCAGCCCCATCCTCACCCCGACTCCCACACACAGGCAGCCCCAGTGCTCCCGCCATGGGCAACCGTCTCCTCAGGAGCTCCCCCCAGAGCGGCCCGAAGGTCTGGCTCCCTGCTGGCGAGGCATCGGGGAGAATAGAAGCACCCGGCGCCTGGCAGGACCCACTGCAGGTCATGAGAATGTGGTTGAGCCGGAATTTCCAGCTCAGCTGACTCTCCAGCTGAAAGTCATTGCACCAGCGAGCACAGGGTTGACCAGGAGACCCCAGTTAGCTGCCCAGATCCAGCACCAGAAATGATGTTGTGCCAACCATTTCGGCATTTGGGTGACACAGCCAGAGGATCCGATAGCTGCAGATGATAGCTGCATGTGATAGACACACACACACCCCAAAACCAACAAAAGTCAGAATCCCCCCAATGTTGTCAAAAAGTAGCCGGATGATTCCATACACGATGCTGTGGTCCCCAAAAGGATACATGGAAGATGGTATAAACCACGGCTGCAGAGGTGTCAGAGGTACGGAGATGTGCCTGGTGGGTTCCAACAAGAGGCACAGAGGGGAAGGAAGCATCCACGGAGGGGGGGGGCCTCCTTGGAAAGGACACCAGGTCCCTGTGAAGGCTATGGAGGGTGAAATCTGTCCTCCTCCCTTTCAGCTTCTGGCTTTCCTCCTAAATACCATTTTCCTCAATGAAAATAGCAAAAATTTATTTTATGTTTTTAAATTTCTTTTTACAGGTGTCCAATTCATATGAATTCTTTCTTCAGCAAGGGTGTCATTCAGGAAAGAAGGAGAGATCAAGATTTCCCAGACAGACAAAGTATAAAGGAGTTCATGACCATTAAACCAGTCCAGTAAGGAATTTTAAAAGGGATTCTTCTAGTGGGGGAAAAAAAGAGACCAAAAGCAACAAAGACTAGAAAGGCCCAGAGAACGTCACCAGAAACACCAACTCTACCGGTAACACAAAGGCAATAAGTTCATATTTTTCAATAATCACTCTGAATGCTGATAGAAAAATTGCTCCAATCAAAAATATAGGGTATCAGAGTAGCTTAAAAAACAGGATCCGGGATGCCTGGGTGGCTCAGGGGTTGAGCCTCTGCCTTTGACTCAGGCTGTGATCCTGGAGTCTGGGATTGAGTCCCATATTGGGCTCCTGGTGGGGAGCATGGTTTTCTCTCTGCCTAATTTTCTGCCTCTCTCTCTCTCTCTCACTCCCTCACAAATAAAATCGTTATTAAAAAAACAAGATCCATCTGTATGCTGCCTACAAGATGCTCACGTTAGACCTACAGACACCGGGAGATTGAAATCAGGGGATGGAAAACCATCTATCACGGTAATGGATACCATACGAAAGCTGGAGGACCCATACTTATATCAGACTAACTAGATTTGAAACCAAACCCTGGGGGACACCTGGTGGGTCAGTGGTTGAGCATCTGCCTTCGGCACAGGGTGTGATCCTGGGATCCCAGGACCGAGTCCCACATCGGCCTCCCTGTGTGGAGCCTGCCTCCCCTTCTGCCTATGTTTCTGCCTCTGTTGCTCTGTGTGTCTCTCATGAATAAATAAATAAAATATTTACATTTCAAAAAAGAAAGAACAAATACTGTAAGAAGAGATGAAGAAGGGCATTATTTCATAATTAAAAAGACTATCAAGATGAAACAACTAAATATTTATGCTGCCAACATGGGGGTACCTAAATATAGAAACCAATTAACAACAAACGTACAGGAACTCACTGATAATAATACAATGACAGCGGATTTTCACACCCACTTATGGCAATGGACCGATCATCTATACAGAAAATCAACAAGGGAACAATAGCCTTGACACACTGGACACAGGGACTCAACAGATATAGTCTGAACATTTCAACCTAAAGCAGAGTACACATTCCTTTCAAGTGCGCATGGGACATTCTCAGAACAGATCATATCAGGGCCACAAATCAGCCCTAAACAGGTACAACAGGACAAGAAGGTTGATATCACACCATGTACATTGTCGGACCACGACACTATGAACTCGAAGTCGACAGTAAGAAAAAATTTGGACAGACCAAAAAGTACGTTGAGTTTATGATCATCCTACTAGAGAATGGAGCAACCAGGAAATTAAAGAGGAAATTTAAAACAAACAAAAATGAAAATATGTTTCTCCAAGCCTCTTGGATGCAGCAAAGGCAGTCCTAAGAGGGAAGTACATATCAATACAGGCCTACCTCAAGAAACAAGAAGTCTCCAATACACAGCCTAACCCTACACCTTAAGGACCTGGAAAAGAATAGAAAACAAAAGCCTAAAGCTTATAGAAGA